>NW_005353666.1:637247-641775 GCF_000412655.1 Myotis brandtii | reverse complement strand
CACGGCCTGAGAGCTTCCTGAGCCGAGATCCGGGCGAGCCAGTCCCCGGGCAGCTGCTGCCTGAGGTCTGAGCCCAGGAGGGACGCGGGGTGCTGTTTCCAACCCCTTCGCCCCGGGTGGGGCACCCCTTGAGGTGCGAGCATCCTCCGTCTTCTGCGACTGGGCGGCCGCAACGCCCCTGAGGACAGCCAGCCCCTCTCCCAGGAGAGGACACTCGGGTGAATCCACTCACTGCCAGACTGACCCTCCTGCCCCACCTCCCCAGTCAGCAGCTTGGAAACCATCAATAAATGCTGCATTGGGTCCGGCCGGCCCGGCTCAGGGGCTGAGCGTCCACCTATGAACCAGGAGGTCACAGTTCGGTTCCCGGTCAGGGCACAGGCCCGGGTTGTGGGCTCCATCCCCAGTGTGGGGCGTGCAGGAGGCAGCCGGTTCATGATTCTCTCTCATCATTGATGATTCTCTCTCCCTCTCCCTTCCTCTCTGAAATCAATAAAAATATAATTTAAAAAATAAAAATAAAATAAATGCTGCATTCAACTCCCAAGTACATGTTACTGTGAATCGCGGTTTAAAACCTTTCCACCAACCCAGCGATAGACACTTGGTGGCCCGGCCCCCTCAGGCCCTCGGACGCAGGCCCTGCCCGGACACACACCTCCTCCCAGGGACAGGGCGGCTGTGGCTGGGACGGGCTCGCCCTCGGCTCCTCTCCCAAGCGGCGCGCCTGCGCCCTGTGCTCCCGCGATGGTATCTCCCCTGCCCTCGCACCTGCCGGCGGCGGGTGGTGTCGTGGGCGGGTGTGGCTGGGGTTGTGGAGGCACCTGGGGGTAAGGAAGGTGAGCAAGGCTCCAACCTGAACCTACACGCCTGAGCCGTGCCGCTGCCCCCGTCCCGACGTGCTCGTGGGATCAGCCCTCATTCTTACAAGATTGATCTCGTCAGGGGGTTGCCAGGGACAGATCCTGCTTCCCATTCAGAGATAGAATCTGGGTGGGGCTGCGGGTCCCGCCTCTGCTCTCCTGGCGGCTCTCCCACCTGGACGCCCCTGAGCACAGGTGCGGAGGCCTAGCCAGGGGGGTGAGGGGGCGCCCCCTTCTGGGTGGGGACTGCGGGTGACCACCGGAGGGCGCCCGAGAGCGGCCAGCCCCTCCTTGGGGGCAGGGGCTCCAGGGAGGGGTTCAGGGTCAGGGCCACAAGCCAGGCTCCCGCCACCTCGGAGACAAAAAGAGCCCCAGCTTTGCCACTCAGCGTGGGTTCGGGCACCAGCGAACTCCGGCTTTAAAGACGTGACTCTGAGGCCGAGATGCTAAATCGGGGACTGGAAACCGGGGACCCTCCGCCTCCCAGCGCCTCGATGTGGAAGCCCGGGGTGCGAGTGCCATCAGGGCTGGGGCTCAGCGGGGGAGAGCTGGGACCTGTGGAGTGACCGCGGCCAGCGGCTCTGCGGGAGGCGTGGCTTCCTGTGTGTCTGCGGAATTCACCGTGTTCCAGCCACTCCAGACGGAGGGCCGCCAACACGACCGTCACCAGGCGTTTGACGGACAGAACGCGGCAGCCCCGGCAGCGCTGGTGTCAGTGCAGCCCCTCTTTCTGAGTCGTTCCCGCGTCCTCACCCCCCAGCACGAGGGGCCCCGGGGGGACGGCCTGCTCCTGGGAAGTAGGTAAACAAAGTCACATCCTTCCCTCGGGCGTCTGCACTGCTCACAGGGGCCAGGGGACATTAGGGGAGGGACATGGGATCTCTGGGTGCTGGGGGTTCCCGTCAGAGAGCATCTGGGGAGGGAGGAGCCTCCTGAGGGTGCTGGCGGGTGTGGGGGTGAAGGGCTAAGGGCAGGTAGGCGGGCATCCAGGGGGGCCTCCCAGGTGTCAGAGCAGGGGACAGAGGCCTGGTGCAGCCGTGATGTGGGGGTGCAGACAGGCCTGGTGCAGCCGTGATGTGGGGGTGCAGACAGGCCTGGTGCAGCCGTGATGTGGGGGTGCAGACAGGCCTGGTGCAGCCGTGATGTGGGGGTGCAGACAGGCCTGGTGCAGCCGTGATGTGGGGGTGCAGACAGGCCTGGTGCAGCCGTGATGTGGGGGTGCAGACAGGCCTGGTGCAGCCGTGATGTGGGGGTGCAGACAGGCCTGGTGCAGCCGTGATGTGGGGGTGCAGACAGGCCCTGGTGCAGCTGTGATGGGGGGGTGCAGACAGGCTTCTGGTGCAGCCGTGATGGGGGGGTGCAGACAGGCCCCGGTGCAGCTGTATGTGGGGGTGCAGACAGGCCCCGGTGCAGCCGTGATGGGGGGGTGCAGACAGGCCCTGGTGTAGGGACAGAGGGGCTGCTTTCCCGGGACCCGCGTGGACCGCAGATGTTGGGCCTCGTCTGTGAGTGTCTTTGAAATCAGAGCATTAAATGCCAACCTGGTAACAGACTCACGTCCTCCGTGTCTCCTGTTGTTTCTCTGAGAGTCAGGGCGACGGAGCACAGGGCTGGCGGGAAGGTCGCGTGGCAGCTGCCGTGGCGGCTGAGCCGGGGGTTTGCCCTCATGGGCGGCTGGCCTGTCCCCCTCCTGGTCTCCGCCTGAGCGTCTGCGTCCCACTCCTAACACTCACTCCCTGCGAGTGGCTGCCGCCCGGCATCGCACGGAGCTACCGGGCAGAAGCAGGTGAAACTGTGCCGGTTTCCTGGTCACTGGGGCGGCCCTCGGACTTGCTGGTGTCCTGGCCGGAGGGTGAGTGGCTAGTTGTGGGGTCAACGTGTCCCTGGAGACAGCGTCTGCAAAACCCCAAACCCCCGGGAACAGGACGCAGGAGGCAGCTGGGAGGAGGTTCCTGTGGCGGCTGCGCAGGAAGCGAGGTGGTGCTCGGGGACCCCAGCCAGTGCCTCGCATCACCCTCTGCGGGCTGAGCTGTGGGGTGCAGGGCCCTCCCGGCGGGGAGCACAGCCCGCGGGTGCGTCTGCTGGGACCCAGTCCAGCGCGGGGACGCGAATGCGGCCGCGTGGGCCACGCTGGGGGGTGTGGGACCTGGGGCTGGGTTCTGAGCGCTGAGTCACTGGACCGTTTGACAGCTGGTCCCACACGCGTCCCTCCTGCGTGCGGTGGCCGGGGCCGCCCAGCTCGTCACCGGGTGAAGCTGGCTCGTGCTCCGCGTGAGCCCAGGAGGCGTGGGGGCAGCACCAAGGGGCCCCGGCAGTGGCTGTGGCCGGTCCAGGGCCAGTCCTCCCCACCAGCAGCCTGTCTGCACCCCCACATCACAGCTGCACCAGGAGCCTCTCTGCGCCCCCACATCACAGCTGCACCAGGAGCCTGTCTGCGCCCCCACATCACGGCTGCACCAGGAGCCTGTCTGCACCCCCACATCACGGCTGCACCAGACCGGCAGTGGCTCCCACATCACGGCTGCACCAGGCCTGTCTGCACCCCCACATCACGGCTGCACCAGGCCTGTCTGCACCCCCACATCACGGCTGCACCAGGCCTGTCTGCACCCCCACATCACGGCTGCACCAGGCCTGTCTGCACCCCCACATCACGGCTGCACCAGGCCTGTCTGCACCCCCACATCACGGCTGCACCAGGCCTGTCTGCACCCCCACATCACGGCTGCACCAGGCCTGTCTGCACCCCCACATCACGGCTGCACCAGGCCTGTCTGCACCAGCCTCTCTGCGCCCCCACATCACAGCTGCACCAGGAGCCTGTCTGCGCCCCCACATCACGGCTGCACCAGGAGCCTGTCTGCACCCCCACATCACGGCTGCACCAGACCTTGGCAGTGGCTGTGGCCGGTCCAGGGCCAGTCCTCCCCACCAGCAGCCTGTCTGCACCCCCACATCACAGCTGCACCAGGAGCCTCTCTGCGCCCCCACATCACAGCTGCACCAGGAGCCTGTCTGCGCCCCCACATCACGGCTGCACCAGGAGCCTGTCTGCACCCCCACATCACGGCTGCACCAGACCTTGGCAGTGGCTGTGGCCGGTCCAGGGCCAGTCCTCCCTGATGCTGGACCTCCTTGGTGGTGGCCCCGTGTGGACAAGGCAGGTTGGGGTCCCTCCCACACCCACGCCCTCGGGCTGCGGCCTGGCTCCCTGCCAGCGCTGCTCCAGGACACGGGGACTTGGGGAGGCGGGTCCCCTGGGCCCTGCACCTTGGCTTTAGCGCACAGAGCCCTTCACGGGGAGCACCAGCGAGCGCCCGGCTTTCACAGGCTCCCAGCACGGGACGTGGGGGAGGGGGGGACCAGGACATGGGGGAAGGCTTGCTGGCTTTCAGGAGGGAGCCTTAGGATTTGGGGCACTGCTACTGTCCATGGGGGGGGTCTTCCGTCCAGGCAGGTGAGCCGCGTGGGGAGGCAGCTGCTCTCGGTGGGTGGGCCAGGGAGGGAGCGAGTGGGGGCTCGTGCCCACGTGGGGGAGGCCCGGCCTAGGCTGTGTGTGAGGCGGGGAGCAGGCCTGACCGTCCTATTTCTGCCGGTGAGATGCACAGGAAGGAAAAATAAAGCCGCGGCAGCAGGAACCCCGGCAGGGCCAGGGGCCGTGCGCA
>NW_005353666.1:632128-637153 GCF_000412655.1 Myotis brandtii | reverse complement strand
CCGGAGCCGAGGGCGGGTGGCTGACGGTGGTGACAGGTGGCGCTCGCGTGGCGCTCACTGAGCCGTAATTACTTGATCCGTGTTTTGCCTCTGGGCCGCCTTGTAATTACAGTGACCTGAGCTTCACGGGTAAACACGCGGCGTGCCAGCTCCTAACCACACGCACGTGGCGGAGCGGGTCCTGCGCCCACCGGGGCCGGACCATCAGGGTAAGTTCTTTGGGTCCTGAGGTCGCCCAGGCCCTGTGCAAAGGGCACTTTGCTGTTTGGGCAGCAGAGATCTGAGGGTCAGGTGTGCAGGGAAGTTCCTCTGGGCAGCAGCTTGGCTCCGTTTATTTTTTATTTTTAAAAATATGTTTTTATTGATTTTTTTAGAGAGAGGAGGGGGAGAGAGAGAGAGAGAGGTAGAAACATTTGTGATGAGAGAGAATCACTGATCGACCGGCTGCCTCCTGCACGCCCCCCACTGGGGATGGAGCCCACAGCCCGGGCCTGTGCCCTGACCGACTCGAACCCTGACCTCCTGGTTCCTATGTCGACACTCAACCACTGAGCCACGCGGGCCGGGCTCAGCTCCATTTAGAGTCAGCGCAGGTTTGCAAATGAGGAACAAAACCGCGACTCGAGCCTCAGGGACCCTGATGTCGGGTCAGAGGCCCCTGGATTCGCGGGCTGGGATCCCTCAGGGACAGGAAGGGCAGCCCGGGACAGCCTGGACCGGAACCACCGGCTGCATCTGGAGGGAACGTTCTGGAAACAGATACGATCTTCCAATTAGTCACCCCTGGGACGCGGCACTGTGAGCTCACCTCCGAGGAAGGAAGGCCCGGTGTGCTGGGCCCGGGTCAGGGCGGGGATGTTGGCTGATGTTTCTCCCTCGTCGCGTCTCTGAATCACGTCCGCCCAGGGGCTGGCGTTTTCGTCATGTTGACTCACCCACGCTCCTCTCGCTGAAAATTTGAATGATTTAAATACATCTTTTGATTTATTGTCAATAAGGTGAAGTTCACTTTGATTGACTGATACTCCAGATTTCTCAGACTTACATGCACCCTCGCATGAAGGTTAACGTGTTAGGACGTGTACCCCTGGGAGTCGAGGGGTTTGCAGGGCTGCAGGGCCTCTCAGTCCATGGGAAGCCCGAGCCGGGCAGCGGGCAGCGGGCGCGCAGCCCATGTGGCCACCAGCCTCCTGCCATCCTCCTCTGCTCACTCCATGTTTAAAGGGCATTTAAAAATATTCCTATATAATAAAAGGCAATATGCAAATCGACCAAACGGCCGAACAACCGATCGCTATGACGCGCACTGACCACCAGGGGGCAGACGCTCAATGCAGGAGCTGCCCCCTGGTGGTCAGTGCGCTCCCATAGGGAGAGCATCGCTCAGCCACAAGCCCGGCTGATGGCTGGCAAGCACAGCGGCGGTCCTCCACAGCAGTGCTAAGGATGTCAGACTGCGGTTTAGGCCTGCTCCCCAGGTGGGCCTAAGCCATCAGTCGGACATCCCCCGAGGGCTCCCAGACTGCTAAAGGGCGCAGGCTGGGCTGAGGGGACCCCCGCCCCCGAGTGCATGAATGTTGTGCACCAGGCCTCTAGTATATATATATTTATTGATTGATTTCAGAGAGGAAGGGAGAGGGAGAGAGAGAGAGAGAAACATCAATGATGAGAGAGAATATGATTGGCTGCTTCCTGCATGCCCCACACTGGGGATCGAGCCCGCAACCCGGGCATGTGCCCTGACCGGGCATCAAATTGTGACCTCCTGGTTCATGAGTCGATGCTCAATCAGTGAGCCACACTGGCCGGGATTAAAGGGCATTTAATGCCCGATTTCAACAAAACGATTTCCGCATCCAACCCTCTGTGATGTCTCACATTTATTATTTTGGCTGAAACATGTTAGTAGACACCAGCATCCCTTTTTAAAATTAAAGATGCAAAATATTGTGAGTGTCGCTGTGGGCGTCCGTGGCTCAGACGCTGCTGAGTGAGAACCGTGGCGGTGGGAGCCCTGTGGGGGTGTCGACAGGAGACCCCAGGGCCCTGGCTGCCGACTCGGCCAGGCGGGGGGCCCTGGGGTCAGGCCTGGGTTGCTCAGGCTGTGTCCCTGGATTTCCCATCTCCTCCTCTGATAACCGCTCGGGGCCGCCCCGTAGCGTCCCTTCCGCAGTGATGAGCTGTCACTGCCTCGCGGCCCAGATCCGCCGAGGCTGCGGTCCAGCGCCATTTCCGGCGAATTATTTCCGTCGTGGAGGGCGAGACGGGAAGGAGCAGGACCCTGTGGGATCATTAGCAAGTGACGGGCGGGGCAGGAATCCCTGTCGTGAGCATTCCACTCGTTTCCCGGTCCCTCACACGCCCTCTGCACGCGGTGCAGGGAGCGGGAGCCACATGTGTCGGTCGTGATGCTCCCACCTCCTCCGGCCACGCCTTCAGGTGTTTAGTACTGAGCTTGTGGGCTTGACGCCCAGAGCCCCCTGAGGGCTGTGCCGGCGACGTCACCCACCCGCCCGGGAGCAGGTGTCTGGGGCAGTCGTGTGCTGAAGAGGAATGAGAGCATAAAACACCAGAGAGCAGAGTCCAAGTCAAGTCGTGTGTGCCGTGACCAGACGCCCGAGGGCACCTCACCAGCCCCAGATGAAATAAACCGCTGTGCGTCCCCGGGACGCGTGGGCGTGGCCAGGACAGCGTCCCACCCAGGCCGGGCAGCGTCGCCGTGGGCCACGGGCCGGACAGACGACACCAGACACAGCACATCTCTAAGCTGCATCTGCTCATGGAAAATACCTGATTTTAAATACCTTCCGTTCCTCAAAAGTGGCCTTTCTCAGTGACCTGGGTCTGGTCGGTGCCGAATGTCTCGGGGTGAGGCAGCCAGCACCCATCGGAGCCGACGCCGCGCTGGCCTCCCTCCGAACCGGGTCAGGACCCACAGATGGAGCCGGTTCTGCTCAGCCGATGCGGTTCAGTGGCTGAGCGTCGACCTACGAAGCAAGAGGTCACGGTTTGATTCCCTGTCAGGGCACAGGCCCAGGTTGCGGGCTCGATCCCCAGTGGGGGGCGTGCAGGAGGCAGCGATCCATGATTCTTTCTCATCACTGATGTTTCTCTCTCCCTCTCCCTTCCTCTCTGAAATCAATAAAAGCATATTAAAACAAGGAAGGCTAAGCTGTCGGAAGGTGGAGATGTGTTCAGACGTGACCTCAGTGAAGGACCCTGACCTGAGTGCCCGTCTTTCTTGGTGTAAATCTCTTAGGTACAGTGGTTCTCAACCTTCTGGCCCTTTAAATACAGTTCCTCATGTTGTGACCCAACCATAAAATTATTTTCGTTGCTACTTCATAACTGTAATGTTGCTACTGTTATGAATCGTCATGTAAATATCTGATATGCAGGATGGTCTTAGGCAACCCCTGTGAAAGGGTCATTCGACCGCCAAAGGGGTCGCGACCCACAGGTTGAGAACCGCTGTCTTAGGAAGAGCCATTCCCGCTGCTTCACCATCTCCCCTCGGGCAGGACATCACTCGGTGGCTCTGCACAGGGAGGAGGCCAATGATCCCAGATGGTGTGCAAGCTCCAAAGGGAGGGACGATTCCCGGAGCCACAGGGCAGCTCCTCAGAAATGAGGCTCCGAATACGAAGACGGCGCCATCGCGGGGGACACGTCCCTGCAGCATCACCACTTACACGCATGTCAGTTTGACGTGTTAATACCAAATGTTTGGGGTAGCAGTGACACCGGTCGGTTAAAATGAGCTTAGATGGGAGTTGGTCACGTGGGTATAACCCCCCAGGAAGGTGTGTGAGCCCTGAAGCCCTCCTTCCTGTGGGGTGGCAGGTGGGGTGGCAGGTGGGGAACCGATTTCGCTGCCTGTCCCCTGGCTCTTTCCTAGTTCCCCGGCCCCATGGTCGCCGTGTCCCCTGGCTCTTTCCTGTGTCCCGGTCCCCGTGGCCGCCGTGTCCATTGGTTCTCGCCGTTCGGAGTTTTTGACGTGAACCCCTGGAGGAGTTGCTGCTCACAGCACGTACGTGCATCCTGTGCGTAGCCGTGATTTTTGTGTGTCAGAGCGTGGACTCCGTGAGTTTGGAATACCAGGTGGTGGGGTCGTTCTGATGCCTGGAACCGTCGGAAACGGACGTGTTGCCTGTGTTCCCATCCCCGGCCCCACGGCCTGGGCTGAGTCCTGGCGCGTTTGTGAAGTGGAGGCACCGGATGTCATCAAGGGCAGTTTCCCCCTGATTCTGAGTGAGTTGATTCTTTATGAAACAGCGCGATGCGGGGTGTGGAGCCGGGGGCTGGGCCCGTGGGCATGGGCGTCATGTGACCCGCCTCGCACTCTGATGGGGATTCAGGCTGCGGACGGGGTGCTAATCCACTGAGCAAAGAAGGAAAGGTGGGCCAGGTGCCCCTCTTCTTCCCGCGGCTGCTCCTCTGGACTCCAGGCCTCGCCGCCATTTCTCGGCACCTCCTGCGGCTCTCCCCGGCCAGAGCCCACTGCCCGCGGGGTGATGAAGACCTGGACGTGGCCTCTGGGCCCCCCTCGCTGTCAGGGACGGGGCGCCGTGAGTCCCGGGAGTGGCAGTGTCTGTCTGCTTAGGACTCACCTGGGTTTCTGGGCCGGGGAGCCCCAGACAGGAGCAGCCCGCTGGGTCCCAGAACCCAGCATCGAGTGGGCAGGGACCCCGGGGACAAACAGGACATTGCCCCCCCCCCCAAGGCTCTCCGGGAATTGAGGGAGAGTTGGCTCAGCCAGGATCTGGCATTTCCCCAGGCTCCCGAATCCTGGTGCCACTGGCCAGGTGTTTAAGGCCATGCAGGACCCGTGCCTGCCACGCGGACTCGCCCCGGCTGGGCTGTTTCTCCGCGTGATGCTTGGACCGGGGGTGTCTCGGGTCAGGGACGGGCTGCGCCCCCTGCTCCCCACTGTCCGTTCTGGGCCGGGGCTCCCCGAGGGCTGCGGGTGCCTCTCAGGGATTCTCGTCCCTGACGCTGACTGATGGCCCGGGCGGCGTGTCCCAC
>NW_005353666.1:630961-631673 GCF_000412655.1 Myotis brandtii | reverse complement strand
CCTGCACGCGCCCCCTCCCCCTGTGCTGTCTCAGGTGCCCGCTCAGCTCTGCGGGCGGCTCTGCCCTGGGCAGCGGGCTCCGGCATCTCCTCTCCTGTCCCCCGATCCCTCTGGCCCCTCACCCACCGCTTCTCTCTGGCCTGTGGACCCCGCCGCCGGCAGTCCCCTGGGGGTCCCCCCAATCCTCTTACTCCCTCTGCAGAAGCCGAGTGCTCTCCCCTGTAATTAAGGGATTTCTCTTTTCTGTGTAATTAAAGGTGTGAGTTCCCAGGCGTTAAGGGGAAAGACGGTCTTTTCTCAGCGTTGTTTTGTCAGCGCTGTAGCCACGGACGGGCTCTCACGGTTCCTGTGCAACTGTTCCTTTAAAACTCGGGGTGTAGGAGCTATTTTAGGAGGTTCCCCCCGAATTCCAGCTCATAGATGGCAGAGCCCGGGAGACCGATGTGCCCCCACCCGCCTGGGCTCCACACAGGCGCCCCGAGAGCCGAGACGCAGCCAGGGACGCAGCCGGGGACTGTCGCTCTCCCTGAACTTCTATGAATTGAAGTGCGAACTCCTTGCCCGGCTGTGGTGTCTGTGCAGGGCGGGAGGGTCTAGAGCGGGTGCTCCGGGCCCCAGGGCCTGGGTGAAGCGCCATCACAGGTGCCCCAGCCGGCCTCCGCCTCTGCCTCCGCCTCCGCCTCAGCCTCTGCCCTGAGACACCCGTGGGGAG
>NW_005353666.1:610078-611834 GCF_000412655.1 Myotis brandtii | reverse complement strand
GCCCTGGAGCCGCAGGCCTTGCCCTCGTCGTCTCCTCGCATAACACGCTGTCGGGGAGCGTGAAGCATCTGTGTCCTGCGTCGCCCAAGGTGACAGGGTGGCCTTTGCTCAGACGAAGAGGCTGCCCTGGAGCCGCAGGCCTTGCCCGTCTCGTCTCCTCGCATAACACGCTGTCGGGGAGCGTGAAGCATCTGTGTCCTGCGTCGCCCAAGGTGACAGGGTGGCCTTTGCACTTCAGACGAAGCCGGCGGAGCCAGCAGGAGTCAAAGCCCGAGTGGAGCTGGGGACGGGAACAGAGGCGCTGAGCCCTGACGCCCAGCCCTCGTCCATGCCACTCCCCAGGCTTCCTCCCCAAAGTGCTCCCGTGGGGGTCCTGGAGCAGGAAGACCCAGCCGTGCAGGGCAGAGCGGGGAGTAGGACCGGGTCCCAGGTGCTGGTTGGGTGCCAGCTGCATCGCAGACAAGCTGGTGACTTCCGGGAGCCTGGTCTCTCAGTGGTCACGTGAGGCAGCTGGGCTTGGGGTCCTCCCGGAACCTCTGTCTCCTCCTCGGTGCCTGTGAGCTGCTCCCACCTGCCCTTGGGCTCCGACAGGTTCCGTCTGAAGGGCCAGCTCTGCATGGCCCAGGCCGTGAGCCCGGGACCGTGGTTGCCTCTGTCACAGGGCGAGGGAGGCTGGCTTCCCTCCACAGGTGTCTCACTTGGGGGGCAGTGTCAGTGTTTGGAGGACATGAGGCGGGAGCTGAGCGTCTCCTCTGGGCCCCCTCTTTTCTCCAGGGCCCTCTGTGCTCGCCCTAGTCAGTGAGCATGCGCCCTGCAGTGGAGGGGAGAGCAGGGTTCTCGCTGCCTCCAGATGTTCCATTGCACATGGGTCCCTGCCCACCTGGGTCCCCTGCACGTTTGCTGTCCCTCCTGGCAGGGGTTGGGGGTGGCGGTGGGGGTGAGGGGAGGGTGGACTAGGCCTGCAGTGGGAGCACGTGCAGAGGTCTGGGAGTCGGGTGGGTGGGGAGCACCATCTGTTGGCCAGGAAGTGCCATGTGGGAGCTGGCAGCCGGGCCCAGGCCTCTGGGGGGACACTGTTAGATCTGAGGGGTATGTGGGGGATAAGGAGGAGCTGGGCAAGGACAGGGAACCTGGGGTATCCTCAGGACTGGGGAGCATGAGGGGCCCTGGGCAGGGACTGTGGGGGACATAGGCCAGCCCAAGAGCCACCAGGCCTCCACAGAAACCGCTTCCCTGGGCCTGGGCGTTGATTCAGAAACTAGAGGTCTGCACCCTCTCACAGTCTGGGAGCCCCCGGGGGATGTCCGACTGACAGCTTAGGCCCACACTCTGCGGGGAGCGGGCCTAAGCCGTCAGTCGGACATCCTTAGAGCTTCTGGGGAGGCGGGAGAGGCTCCTGCCACTGCTGCTGCGCTCGTCAGCTCTGGGCCCCGCTTCTGGCACACTGACCACCAGGGGGCAGCTCCTGCATTGAGCATCTGCCCCCTGGTGGTCAGTGCATGGCATAGCGACCGGCCGTTCTGCCATTCAGTTGATTTGCATATTAGCCTTTTATTATATAGGATAGGAACCTAGTTCAGGCGAGATGCATGCAGGGGCCCAGGCCGCGGGGGCCCTGTGGGGCCATTTCATTGCGGGGCTCACCTCCTGATTTCCTCACCGACTCCTCACCTCCCAGATGAGGGCAGCGCGGGGTGCGTGGGGAGTGACTGGCAATGAATTCACAGACTCCGAGGCAAGCGCCCCCCCCCCCCCC
>NW_005353666.1:607830-609993 GCF_000412655.1 Myotis brandtii | reverse complement strand
GTAGAGAACGGTCGGTTTCCGAGACCTTAGAAAACAGGCGACGGCCAAGAACGCGCAGGTCTCCCTGGTGTGTCCGCCGCGGCTCCCAGACATCAGTGGCCTCAGGTTGCCATCTGCTCTCCGCTGCTCTGCCGAAAGCATTTCTTTAAAAAATGTGTGCATATTTATTGATGTCAGAGAGGAAGGGAGAGGGAGAGGGAGAGAGACATCAAGGATGAGAGAGAATCATGGATCGGCTGCCTCCTGCAGGCCCCACACTGGGGATGGAGCCCACAGCCCGGGCCTGTGCCCTGACCGGGAATCGCACCCTGACTTCCTGTTCACAGGTCAATGCTCAGCCACGGGCCCCGCCGGCCGGGCTGCAAGCGTTTGTTCAGGTCAATCTGCTTCTCTTCTCCTCCTGCAGTTTTTGCGAGTCGATCAAGATAAAGACAAGGACTGCAGCCTGGACTGCGGGGGCTCCCCCCAGAAGCCGGTCTGTGCGTCGGACGGGAGGACCTTCCTGTCCCGTTGCGAGTTCCAGCGCGCCAAGTGCAAGGACCCGCAGCTGGAGATCGCGTACCGGGGCAACTGCAAAGGTAAGCCGTCCGCGCACACACACCTTGCAGCGCCGGACGGTCCCACGGGAGTCGGTCCCACGGGAGTCGGTACCACGGGACCGCCACGCCGTGCGCTTTAGTCCCGCCGCTGCTGCATTGTCGGGAAGGACTCGAGATGTAAGTCTGTGAACACTTCAGATCAGTGGGAAGAAGAGCGATTTCCATGACTCGAGACAGAGCCCTTTGACAGGTTCGTGCTCGCTGACCGCTGGCCCACACCGGCCGGGGCGGGAAGTGGGTTTTAAGACCAGGAAGAGATTAGGTGCCGCGCGAGGCGGCCCATCACCAGCCGGGGAAGGAGGGCGGCTGGGACGAGCTGCTGTCACTGGGATGGGAGCCTCGGGGAACGGCCACTGAACGGGAGGCCAGTGAGGCCCGGAGCCAATGGGAAGGGCACAGCCAGCATTGAGAGTCCAAGCACATCAGGGCCCGACGCTACGGACACGCGTGCACGGGTGACCCGAGGACTCGCGGGTGGAGGTGTCCAGGCACAGACGCCCACAGGGCCCATGAGCCGCTCACAGGCCCTGAGCCCCGCAGGCACCACAGGGAGGCGGGTGAGGCCGGGTTTCCTTGGAGCGATGGAAGCGCTGGTTCCACGCGTGGCGGACGCCCTGAGGCCACCGAGTCCCACGCTCTCAGTTGGTCACGACGACGGTTTGAGGTTTCGTGTCGTGGATCCCAGAGAAAAAATGACAGGGCTTGTGTTGTGAGGATTTCATTTTGAAACCGTTAAAAACAAAGTGTCCAAAAAGAAAAACAAACAAACAAAAAACCCACAAGGTGCCCAGGGTCCAGCCTCAGCCAGACCAGGAGCCGTGAGGGCCGGCTGCGTCCTCCCTCCGACCACAGCCCAGCGTGAGGGAGCTCGTCCGGGCGGCCCCAGGGGAGGCAGGGAGCCCTGAACTCTGTCCTTTTTGCAGAGAGCCGTGGGGATGCAGTGGGATGATGCCATGGCAGGCTGTGCCGGATGCTGTGATTTCTGTAGGGAGGGCCCTTGGTTTAGTCTCACGCAGGAGCAGGTCAGCCAGGCGCCGGTTTAAAGTGAAGGGCGGGCCTGACGGGCGTGGCTCAGTGGGTGAGCGTGGACCTATGAACCGGGAGGTCACAGTGTGAATCCTGGTCCGGGCACACGCCTGGGTTGCGGGCTCAACCCCTAGCGTGGGGCGTGCAGGAGGCAGCTGATCGGTGATTCTCTCTCAACATTGACGTTTCTACCTCCCTCTCCCTTCCTCTCTGAAATCTATAAAAATATATTAAAGAAATAAAGCTAAGGAGAGGAGGGGGCTCTGGTGTGGGCCCCGCCGTGGGCTGCCCAGTGACCCGGAGTGGATGGTGGAGGGGCAAACTGGCCGAGCCTGCGGCCTCACGTCACGTGTCCTGACCACGCCAGAGTGAGTAACACGACACAGCAGCACCGGGCGGCGTGAGCAGTTCTGAGGGAAACCGCCTCGTGGTTTGCATGTTTCAGCAGAATCGGCCGGGAGGGCCGTCCAGGCTCCTGGCCGCAGGCTGTGGCCGGTGCTGAGTCAGCACATCTGGAAGGGGGACCACGGCAGGGGCG
>NW_005353666.1:605968-607265 GCF_000412655.1 Myotis brandtii | reverse complement strand
CCTCCGGCAGGGTCTGTGCGCAGCCCAGGGGCGCCCGGAGCTACCAGAAGCCCCCGGCCGGGCTGCTGCTGGGATGGCACCTCCTCGCAGCCGGCAGTTTGACTGCCAGGCAATGAGACGGTCACCACTGGAGCCGCTGGGCAGTGGCGCGTTGGAGAAGCAGGTCCAGACAACTGGTTATTTAAGTCTGGAAACACTTAAGACAACTTGGGAAAACCATTCTTTTCAAGTTTTAAAATTCAAATGGGCTCCAGGGTCGGGGGGCCCAGGGAAAGAAACCAGCGCTTGTGAGGGTGTCCGTGGGCGCGAGGTGCGAGGACCGGGAGGCCGCGTGGGGACGTCTGGCTCCTTGGCCACTGGCCGGGTCGGGAAAGGAGGGGCCCTGGTTAGCGGCCGTCTCGCCCCTTGAATCCTCTCCCTGGGGTCTGGCACCAGCACCAGGATGGCCCCCCTTCCTGCCGGCAGGAGCGTAGGGCAGACGCGCAGCCGTGGGACGAGGGGGGCCTCATGGGGCCGCAGGCCTCCCTTACTGGGCACCCAGGACCCCCACCGTTCGTCCTGCTGACTCCTCCCCTAATCCGTGGGCAGAGCAGGGTTAGGGGGCTGAGATGTTTTCTTCTCTTTCCATGTCATTTTGGATTAGTTTCCGGTGCCCGGCATCGCGGTTAGACAACCAGATGCTTTGCAGAGTCGCCGATGTTTCCAGGCCCCGCCGGGCACAGGCGTAGTTATGGCAACATCACCGTCTCTGCTCCGGGTGCTGTGCACCCCCGACTAGGGTGTAACCAGCGACCTGTAGGCCTCCATGGACGACACGGACCCACCAACATCCGAGAGGAAACGCGGGTGGAGCGTCGCGGACATTTCTCAGCAGCACTGTTTCTGTTGGCGCTTTCAGACTTTTCCTTTTCACTCGTTTGCTGAGTCCCAGGGTTTCTTCCTGAGGAGCGAGGGCCCGCGGCTGTGCCTCGGATCGTGTCTGAGCAGTATTTTTAAAAAATATATTTGTATTGATTTCAGAGAGGAAGGGAGAGGGAGAGTGCCGGGAGCCGGTCCATCCTTGCTGCCGGTCCCATTGCTGCAGGGGAAGAAACATCTGCACAGCATATGTTTCAAGGGACCTGGTGTATATGGCACACTGTTCTTCATGTGTTTGCTCCCCTTAGCACTATGTGTTTTGGCCAAGGTCACCTCTCCGAGAAAGGTTGTTTCCCCAGGTAGGGATTTTCCCCTGAAGTTAGGGAGGGGATAAAACCCCTTAACTAAGTGCCAGGCGGGTAGTTAATCACTTTAACTA
>NW_005353666.1:593307-605288 GCF_000412655.1 Myotis brandtii | reverse complement strand
TGGCTGGAGAACCTAGAGAGAACTAGGCTGGAGATCCTGGAGGGAGAACCCAACCATGCTGATCAACTGAATGCTGCCTTTGAGTCCTTCCTTCTTCGCCGACTCCGTCCACACCTTGGGGAACCCCTGGACCCGCTGGGGATGGACCCCAGCAGGAGAGTTAGAAACATCAATGATGAGAGAGAATCACGGATCGGCTGCCTCCTGCACGCCCCACACTGGGATCCAGCCCACAGCCCGGGCCTGTGCCTGACCTCCTGGTTCACAGGTCGACGCTCAACCACTGAGCCACCCGGCCGGCCGGCGTCGCGGCTTTGAGGTGGTGCCTGAGCAGCCGGGGCAGGCTGGACGGAGGCGCTCACTGCTGGGCGGTGGGAAGAGGCGGAGCTTGGCATCGCTCCGAGGTCCTAGGAAACGCAGACACAGAGCAAAGAGGCCCCGTGGTGCCCCCGATGGTGTTTCCAGGCGGGTGACCTGGACCCCACTGTGGGCCAGCATGTCCCAGCCCCTGGGGGCCCCCGAGCCCCCTCCCTCCCACTGGGCCTGTGGGCTGGACCCCGTGGGCTCCGGCTGGACCACAGCTGTGTTCCCTCGTTGGCCGTGAAGCAGGTCCCGAGTCACCAGGACGAGCCAGTAACCCTCTCCCAACCTCTGCCCCGGCTTAAAGGACCCGACTCGGAGCAGCCAGCCTCTCGCTGGTGACCTGCGGTGGCCACTCGCCCGCCCAGCGGAGGTGGCTGCCCCGCGCCGTCGTGCCTGAGTCTCCACGCGCCTGTGTCTCGGGCGTTGCCTCTTCCTGGTGTGTAACCGCGCTGCTCTGCTCCCGCCTGCAGACGTGTCCCGGTGTGTGGCCGAGCGGAAGTACACGCAGGAGCAGGCGAGGAAGGAGTTCCAGCAGGTGTTCATCCCAGAGTGCAGCGAGGACGGCACCTACAGCCAGGTACACGCTCTACAGCCGGTACACGCTCTACAGCCATGTACACGCTCTACAGCAGGTACACGCTCTACAGCCATGTACATGCTCTACAGCCATGTACACGCTCTACAGCAGGTACACGCTCTACAGCAGGTACACGCTCTACAGCCATGTACACGCTCTACAGCCCTGTACACGCTCTACAGCAGGTACACGCTCTACAGCCAGGTACACGCTCTACAGCAGGTACACGCTCTACAGCAGGTACACGCTCTACAGGAGGTACACGCTCTACAGCAGGTACACGCTCTACAGGAGGTACACGCTCTACAGCAGGTACACGCTCTACAGGAGGTACACGCTCTACAGCAGGTACACGCTCTACAGGAGGTACACGCTCTACAGCAGGTACACGCTCTACAGGAGGTACACGCTCTACAGCAGGTACACGCTCTACAGGAGGTACACGCTCTACAGCAGGTACACGCTCTACAGGAGGTACACGCTCTACAGCAGGTACACGCTCTACAGGAGGTACACGCTCTACAGCAGGTACACGCTCTACAGGAGGTACACGCTCTACAGCAGGTACACGCTCTACAGGAGGTACACGCTCTACAGCAGGTACACGCTCTACAGGAGGTACACGCTCTACAGCAGGTACACGCTCTACAGGAGGTACACGCTCTACAGCAGGTACACGCTCTACAGGAGGTACACGCTCTACAGCAGGTACACGCTCTACAGGAGGTACACGCTCTACAGCAGTACATGCTCTACAGCTGGTACACGCTGTACAGCAGGTACACGCTCTACAGCTGGTACACACTCTACAGCACGTACTGGAGGGAGCGAGGATGGCACACACAGCCAGGCATGTGCTCTGCCCATGGTGGGGCAGCGGGGGCCGAGCTGGGGAACCCTCTCCATGTGGGTGCCTGTGACCGGGCTCACCTGCAGGAGTGGGCAGAGTGGGTCCCACTCCTTCCTGGCCGGGTGCCCCATGCCGTTGCTCTAAGTCACCCTTCCGGTGTGAACAGCCTGGGCAGCCTGGTGGGGAGGCTGGGGCACCCTCACCTGCTCGTTGCTCGAGGCTGCTCCGCGGGTCCTGACTCACCGTGGCCGTCGTCAGTCAGAGGCAGCGCCCGGAGCCCTGGTGCCCGCCCCGCAGTGCGGCCACGACTGTCGTCAGTGCTGCCGTCCTCACTGAGGAGAGAGTCCGAGACAGAGCCAGCTCTCGCGGGGCAACAGGAACCCAGGGGCCGCTGGGCATCAGTACACAGAGAACTCTGGGCAGTTTTATAGCCAGCATTTGACCTTTGAGAGGAAAGAGAGAGGGAAAACTAGGGAGGGTGGAGCTATGGGGAGGGACCCCTGGCTGGCTGGCCGGGAGGGGGACCAGGGCAGGATGGACGCCAGAGGGACCCGGGCGGGGGTGGGGTTGATGGAAAGAGCCTCCTCTCCCTGCCTCTGCCCTGGGCACACGGAGTGAGCAGGTCTCTCGACACCTCGGTGCCTCAGTCTCCCCATGTGTAAGGTGAGGGCTTGGGCCTCCGCTCCAGGTGGCAGGGATCAGATGCCCACGGAGGGGCCGGCGCACACTGGCCTGCGGTCAGCGCCTCTGGTGCCGTGTGTGCGTGGGATTCGGGTCGGGCATCCCTCTTGCACTGGGGGTCAGGGGAGCCGCCTGTGCGGAGAGGCCCCGCCCTGACGCCGTGTCCTGTCGCCTCCAGGTGCAGTGCCACAGCTACACGGGATACTGCTGGTGCGTCACGCCCAACGGGAGGCCCATCAGCGGCACCGCCGTGGCCCACAAGACGCCCCGGTGCCCGGGTAGGTCTGCGGTCGCTGACGGGAGCCTCCTGACCCCGTTGGCTGCTTTCTGAGCCTCTCGCCTGTGTTTGCTTATAATCCCAGGAAACTCCGTGTCGGGGCCTCATGGGGAGTCCCGGGAAGGGGGGTGTCACTGGGCAACCCCAAGGTATTCTGAACCCCCTCTTCTTAAGAGAGTTCCCGGCGGAAGGCCGGCTTGCACTGCGCAGGCCCGGGGTCTGGGCCGCGGAGTGTTTAGGAATAACTGCGAGCACTGCCGTCCACGGTGGGAAGGACCAAATAGTTTCTTTGGCAAAAAAACAAACAAACAAGGCGTCTCTGGTTTGTGTATATTTTTGCAAAGGAAAAGCGGTCGTTGTCAGCGCCCTGTCAGTGGCTCTTGGTTATGTCTATTACTCACCACAGGGCTCGGCCTCTGAGCGCAGCAACGCTGCCGGGGAGCGACCCGTACAGTCGTCTGTTTTCCGTTAATTTTACCAAAAACCTTATCCGTGACGCGTCCGCTTTCATGTGCAGCCTTCTATGTAGATGAATGTTTGAGGACACCGATCAGATCATCTGTTAAGTTTCATGGTGGCCCCCGCTGGCGTGGCTCAGTGGATAGAGCGTTGGCCTGCAGGCGGAAGGGTCCCGGGTTCGATTCTGGTCACGGGCACGTACCTTGGTTGCAGGCTCCTCCCCGGCCCGGGCACGTGCAGGAGGCAACCAATTGATGTGTTTCTCTCACGTTAATGTTTCTGTCTTTCCCTCTCTCTCCATAAAACCAATGGAAACACATCCCTGGGTGAGGATGAACAAAAAAGGGAAGTTTCGTGGTCTGTGCCTCCAGTCCAAGGTTAGGTTTCCTAAAACAGGCAAACACATCCTGTAGACCAACAGCATCTTCCTGCTGTTTCTCGTGAAGTGTGGGGACATTTGCACGTGGAGTTTCCTTTTAGACGGATTTTCTATTTGGAGGGCGGGCGGTTACAGTTAGAAAGTCTGTCCGATGCCGACGTCCACAGGCGGAGGGGCCAGGACCGGGCTCCTGGCTGCCGGGACGATGACACCATCATTAGCGGGAACTCGCAACCTGACAACCGGTGGCTGGTGGCCACTCGCAAGCCCTGGGGTGCACCGCATGGAGGGAAAACAGTTATTTTTAAAACCTGTTTTGTCACCCAAGACCTAAAATTGGCTGAAAAAATATTTTTAGTGAGAGAACGCTGCACCTAATAACTCTTTTACGAACTCGGGAAGTAAGTGAGAAAGAAAAAATGACACGCTAAGCCGGCCCGTGTGTTCCCCGGCCTGGAGACACCGCCATCCGCGGGCCGCACGCCATCCGCAGCTGGCCTCCTCACTCCCCTCGCGGAGGAGCCGTGCCGTGTCGGCTTCTGCGGTTTCAGTGACAGCGTCTGAGAGACTAGGGCAGTGATGGGAACCTTTTGAGCTCGGCATGTCAGCATTTTGAAAAACCCTAACTTAACTCTGGTGCCGTGTCACATATAGAAATTTTTTGGTATTTGCAGCCATAGTAAAGCAAAGACTTATATTTTTGATATTTATTTTATATATTTAAATGCCATTTAACAAAGAAAAATCAACCAAAAAAATGAGTTCGCGTGTCACCTCTGACACGCGTGTCATAGGTTCACCGTCACTGGTCTAGTGTGTCCCAGAGACTCTCCCAGAGAACGACGTGAGCTCGGCCGAGGTTCACAATCCCCAGCCCCTGCTTTGCTCCGGGAACCGGCCCTCGCCCTGTCCACTCGCCTGTTTTTCTGGCGCCAGCAGCATCTTGCTGGATGGAAACGCCCCGTTTTCCCGGCCCGGGATGGTTTGGGTCCGGGTGACGGTGTTGGGAGAAAGAGTTCTGTCTCCTGGCTGCACAGTCTGGTCCGTCATGTGGGAAAGGCTATTCGGAGGAGCCAGGGACCGAGGGGCCTCAGGTTCAAGGTTGGGTGCGGACCAGGCGCTCCTCGGACCCTGCCCTCCTTGTGTGCGTGCGTGCGTGCGTGCGTGTGTGTGTGTGTGCGTGCACGCGCGTGCGTGCGTGCGTGCTTGTGTGTGCGTGCGTTGCGTGGCCGCACTTCCATGGCATGGGTTCGTGGCTGTGACCCGCTTATTGGCGTGGCAGGGTCAGCTCACACCTGTTGGTACTAACACACTCCGCGCATCTCCCTCAGGATTGTGGGAAATTCCATACATCGGTGCCTTCACTCTGCAAGAATCTGCGCGTGGAGAGCAGGCGCGGTGTCAGGAGCCCTCGTGAGCCTGTGGCGTGTGGTGGTTGTGGAGGAAGCGCTGACGTTTCAGGGCGAGTGGGGAGGGTTAAGCACACAACTGCACGAGGAGTTTATGACAAACTGTCGTGTGCTTCACGGTTTCCCAGCCGTAGACACAGCCTCACACACAGCGCAGAGAAGCCGGCGATGGGACACCCTTTGGGGGCGGTGGGCGTGGTGGGTGCCATCAGTCACAGCTGTGCAGGCTTTCATCTGCTGACCCCAGGGCCACAGTGTCCGGGCCCCTCTGCACCCCCTCCCTGCACCCCACTCTGCACCCTCTCCCTGCACCCCCTCCCTGTACCCCCTGCATCCTCCCCTTGAACCCCTCCCTGCATCCTATCCCTGCACCCTCTGCACCCCCTCCCTGCACCCCCTCCCTGCACTCCCTCCCTGCATCCTCTCTGCACCACCTCCTTGCACCCCTCCCTGCAGCCCCTCCCTGCCCCGGTGAGTTAGCTGGTGCTTAGTATGGCTCAGGGGCACCGCCCACCTCTGCCCAGGACGGGGGTGGGTCCCAGGTCATTCACACGGGAACTGTCACTGCTCAATGGCTGCCTTTTGTCCTGGAGTTTATACCGAGCCGGCCATGGAGGCCGTGGAGGCCATGGAAGGACGTGCTATAACAATTGAAAAATCAGAAAAAGAGATTTCAAATTTAGCCACAAATCGTACCTGCCCCTCAGGACGTGCACCTGTGTGTGTGGTGAGCTCACAGGGACGCGGAGGCAGGCCCCACGGGAGGGCACAGAGGCCCCTGCTCACGGCCTCGGGGGTGGAGGGAGCCCCGTCCTGTCCCGCTGCCTCCTCGCTTCTCCTGGAAGGTCTTCCAGGGGAGGGTCCGAGATTGAGCCGTTCCTGCCAACACCCCAGCTCCCGTTCAGCACTAAGAACAACGAGCGTGAGGTGGGGGCTCAGCCCAGGGCGACCGCGTCGAGGCTGGACCGTGTGGTTCCTGTGATGGTGAGACGCCCTCAGCGGGGACGTGGGGGGCGCAGGTCGACGACCCAAGGCCTGGGAATTCCGTGGGCACCTGGGGCCACACGTGAGGTGGGGGCGGAGGGGGGGGCGAGAGCAGGGGCTGGGCCCAGGGTGGGGCCTCGGGCCCCGCAGCTCCCTCCTTACGGAGAGTGGGAGCGCTAACGCAGGACCTTACAGCGCAGGAAGGAAACACGCCAGGGGCCTGGTGGCCGGTGACCGGGTCCGCAGGGTCTCCAGAGACAGGAGGGCCGGCTCTCTGGGTGAGGCCGGGAGCATGTTCACCCACACGCCGCGCAGCAGAGGCCTCGGGAATGGGTCTGCTCGTTCCGTGGGCTTGAGTTCCGTCTGGGCTCCTGGGTCAGAACGGACAAGTCCTGGCCCCAGATCCAGGAGCACGTGGTGGTTCTGTCTGGGCCTGGGGGGAGGGGAGCCTCCAGGGCAAGGAGCTACGAGCTGCCTGAGCGAGGCCTCCCTGCTTTAATAAGCTCTCGCCAACGACCGCATCCTGACCACCGTCGTGGGAAATGGGGAGCCGTGAGCGCAGACGTTCACACCGGCCAGTGGGCTGCCGCCTGTCTGCGGCCACTGTGACCGGTGACCAGGGGGCCAGCCGTGGGGAGCAGAGAATGTCGGGGTGTCGTCCGTCCCTGCGCCCCGTGTCACCTGTGTGCTGGTGCTGAGTTGTGCACAGGCAGTGGCTGCCCTAAGAATGTGACTGGAGCCCGGCCTGCAGGGTTCGATTCCCAGCGGCTGAGCGTCGACCTATGAACCAGGAGGTCAGGGTTCGATTCCCGGTCAGGGCACAGGCCCAGGTTGTGGGCTCCATCCCCAGTGTGGGGTGTGCAGGAGGCAGCTGATCCATGAGTCTCTCTCTTCATTGATGCTTTTATCTCTCTCTCCCTCTCCCTTCCTCTCTCTAAAATCAATAACAATATTTTTTAAAACGATGAGTGATGCTCTGACTTGAACAACTGCAGGCTCCGCATCCCAGCGGCAGGAATGGGGCGGCCGAGGCCAGGCCGGGCTCTCGCTGCTCATTCTCGTTCCCTTCCCGTTACCAAGTCTGAGCTCATCCATCTGTGATCCTTGCGTTTTCCTGCAGGGCCTGGCGTTCTAGCTCCCACCTGGAATTCCAGAACTCCGTGTCTATGAATCTCCAAGTGGTTTCTGAAAACGTTAACTTTGTGGAGAGCAGCTGTTTTTTATTTTATTTTTCACGGACAAATATTCCTGGCACCGACTTAAGGAGCCCGTGAAGCCGAACAACTAGGACAGTGGTCGGCAAACTCATTAGCCAAGAGAGCCAAATATCAACAGGACAGCGATTGAAACTTCTTTTGAGAGCCACATTTTTTTAAACTTAAATTATATAGGTAGGTACATTGTTATTAACTTAATTAGGATACTCCTAAGGTGTAGGAAGAGCCACCCTCAAGGGGCCAAAGAGCCGCATGTGGCTCTCGAGCCGCAGTTTGCCGACCACGGAGCTAGAACAACTGAGCTCCCAGATAGGAAACCAGCAACGCAGCGGCGGGTCTCTGATGAGATCGTTACAATGCAAGTGGAGCGTTGTTTTGCTCAAGTCGGAAAGGTGGCCGACCAGAGGAGCTCCATTGCTCCTCAGAACAGCCTCTGCTTTAGGCTCCGCCTCCTCCGAGCGGGAGCCGCGGAAATGGGTGTCGGAGTGAATGTTGTCAAGGACAGTCAAAGGGGGAGGGAAAGGAGCCCCCTTGTCACAGGGACGGGAACCCGGGGGAACCGTCAGCCGATGCGGGACCGCGGCCGCCTCATTCTTGGTCCACTGGCTGCTGGCGGGTCCCCGCGACCCAGCCACGGCCCCAGCGACCACACGGGAAGCCAGGCATTGTGACAGGAGGAGGCCACGTCCACATAACGTTTATCACCGGCTGTTGTAACTGTGCTGCTTTCTTGTTACTTACTGTTAATCTCTTATGGTGCCTGGTTTATAAGTTGAACTGTGTCATAGGCTTGTGTGTGTAGGAAAACAATATATACGTGTATGTAGACGGATTGAGGTCTGGTGCTGAGGCAGGGGCTCTGGCATCCGGGACCGAGGCCACTGGCGTCACGCGGGAAAGTGTTCAACGTGAGCAGCGCCGAGTTTGCAGCGAGAGAGAGAGTTTATCAGGAGGCAGCAAGGCGGAGAGCGGCCCCTCCCCAGGAGAGCGGCCCCTTCAGCGGGATGGGCTTCCCTCATTGAGGCTCATTTAATGGGGGGTTCGATGGGGGGGTATTTAGGGTCCCCCGGGTAAGGGGAGGTTCCGCAGAGGAGCTCGCTGCACTGTGCTCAGCTGGGCCTCCTGCTCCTGATCATAGCCGTGCGGCTGGTGTGTGTGCGTTCATGTGTGTATGCACGTGTGTGTGAGTGTGTGTACGTGTATGTGGCTGGTCTGAGTGTGTGTATGTGTGGCTGGTGTGTGTCTATTTCAGATGCAAATGACTACTATCCTATATAATAAAAGGCTAATATGTAAATTGTCCCCTTGACCGGGAGTTCGACCAGGGGGCGAGGCCGGCCGGCCAACCACCCATGTTCACGAATTCGTGCATCGGGCCTCTAGGGAACATATAATGAGGCTGAAATCAGTGGTCATGTTGGGTGGAGCTGGACTCAGCTGGTTTTGAGCATAAATCCGGGTGGGGGTGGATCTCATCATCTCCCCTACGGTCCCTGCAGCTTTGTCCATCGCGCTGTCTCGCCACGTCCCCTGTCTCAGCACTTCCCGCGATTCCGACACCCATGAGGGTCTGACTGCGCACCCTCCTCGGATAAGGGGAGGACTGTATGGACTGAACTAAGGACTCGATTTTTTAAAAAAATATTTTTTTATTGGTTTCAGAGAGGAAGGGAGAGGGAGAGAGGGAGAAAAATTCATGATGAGAGAGACTCATGGATCGGCTGCCTCCTGCACGCCCCCACTGGGGATCGAGCGTACAACCCAGGCCTGTGCCCCAACCAGGAATCGAACCATCACCTCCTGGCTCATAGGTCGATGCTCAACCACTGAGCCACGTCGGCCTGGCAAGGAATGATTTTTTAAAGGAAACTGTGCACCATGTCACCCTCTGGTTTCAGAGAGGAAGGGAGAGGGAGAGAGGGAGAAAAATTCATGATGAGAGAGACTCATGGATCGGCTGCCTCCTGCACGCCCCCACTGGGGATCGAGCGTACAACCCAGGCCTGTGCCCCGACCAGGAATCGAACCATCACCTCCTGGCTCATAGGTCGACGCTCAACCACTGAGCCATGTCAGCCTGGCAAGGAGTGATTTTTTAAAGGAAACTGTGCACTGTGTCACCCTCTAACACGGACTCTCATGGCCATTTCTGAAGCAGCGAAGAAATCCATTTGACACCCATGAGGAGATAAAATAGTAATTTGATTCAGCACAGGATGCGTGATGTTTCCAATGGAAGTTCCAGCTTCTGGGAGTCTCCGCCGGCGTTGAGTTCACTCTGCAAGTGAAAAAACCAGCCGACTCGTCCACGAGGAGACCACAGGGTGTGGTGACCACACTCAGCACGACCCAGAGCCCGTGGGACCGAGCGAGGAGTCGTGAGTGACGAGCTCTGACAGGGAGGCAGGAGCCAGACCTGGTCACGTGGACGTGGCTCAGCTGGCGGGGCCGGGGGCGGGGGTGGCGCTGGCCACATCTGTGCGGAGTCCACCCGGGGCCCGCCTTCTCTCTTTTTAATTTGGACTCGTTCTTGAACCACTCAGCAGCGTGGTGTTATACACAACATTCTGGTGTTATTGTTTTTCCTTTAGGGAAAACGCTCGTTGCTTTTATTACCACTTTTCAGGGAAAAAGCCCTTCCAGGTGTCTAGTTCTCGCCTTTTCATTACGTCGCTCGGTCGCCGTGCTTCATGGGACATTTAATTTGGTGGCTAATTTGTAATTGAATTTTTCATTACTTCAAAGTGTATGAAGTGTTCTTTTCCGTACCTCGCCGACAATGGCTTTTCCCTCCCGTTTTCTGATATTTAATAAAACCATAAAAGAAACCAAGAAGCCTTTCAGAAGCAGATGGTTCCAATTCACAGGGCCCGTCGGAGCGGCGTGCCCTCCCGGGACGGTCTGTGCTCATGCATTTCCCTCCCGGTCCATCCCACCAGCAGCACATTCTCACAGCACTTTTTTATGTGCAACCTCGGCGTCCAGCGGGGGAGGCTCATGACCGCGAGCGAGGCGATGCCGGTTCCCAAGGACAGTTGCGCACAGATGAATGCTCCTGCCTCGGAGTTTGCAGAACCTGGGCATCAAAGTGGGGACTGGGAGCCCAGAGGACAAAGACAGGGAGGTGGACGCTGCGGGAGGCGCTGGGAGCGCACTCGTCCCCAAAGAAGACTCAGGAGCCAGTTCCTTCTGTGCTTTCGAGGAGGAGGACGGGCTCCGACGGGGCGGAGGGTGGGCGACTGGCAGCGGTGCCCGAGCGCCCTCTGCACGATGCTCCACCCACCAGACTGGACCTGCTGCTCTGAGCTGCCCCTGGATGGGAACAGGCGAAAAGGGAGCCCAGCCACCGTGCCCGGGGACAGACCCGTCCTGCTCCAGCCCCAGCCCTGGACGCTAATGGAGTGGAAAGGGGTCCACCTGCTGGGTTCTGTGCCCAGAAATAAACGCTAGCAAAGCACGGCCCGCGTGGCTGGGGCTCACGGGGACTCGTCCTCCCAGAGCAGCCGCTGTGATCGCCTGGCTGCTGTTTCCACCGTGTCCAGGCCCCGGAGAGGGTGCCCCTGCCTTGCTGCCTGCGGGTGGGGGTGGGCATAGAGCCGATGGGGTGTCACACAGCCCCACGGGGCGTGCTGGTCCACCCGCATGGCTTCCCGTCCCCGTTGGGCTGGCTGCTGACCGAAGACTGGCACAGGGTCGGCTGGTTTTTCAGAACTTGGACTCCAGCCTCACCTACACCCGGGCCTCAGCACCTGGCCCTCCCACCCACACTGCGCCCTGTCCCGGCCCCGAGCCTGCGCACAACCAGGCGTGTGTGCCTCGGAAATCAGACGGTGCCCCTGGAACTAGCAGAGTCTCTGACCTTCAGGAACGGTGCCCAGGCTCCCATCCGACTCGCACACAGCGTCCGCCCCCCCCGCCCACCAAGCCAGGGAGGCCGCGATGTGAGAGCGAGGCAGGTCCTGCCCTGAGGCTGAGCCCAGAAAGGCCTGTCTGGGGCTTGCGGAGGACACACTGGCACCTGGAGGGGCCGAGTCCCCTCTGTGCTCCTGACACGCAGTGCGAGGCTCACCCCCTGCCATGGGCTCTGCCCAGTCGCCCTGGTGTATGGGAGGGCCGTGGGGTGGTGACCGGCACACAGTAGGAGCGCGTGTGCACAGCTGTGACCTCAGGCATCTCCGTAGTTTCTGTGTAACGCCCACCCCCAAAGCAGACAGGACTGTCCCGTGTGAAAGCCTCATGTTGCTGGTCTACAGACACCGGAGACGCCTGGGTCAAATGAACAAATGAATGAGTGAATGAGTGAGTGAATGAATGAATGAGTGAATCAATGAATGAGTGAGTGAGTGAATCAATAAATGAGTGAGTGAATGAATGAGTGAGTGAATGAATGAATGAATGAGTGAGTGAACCAATGAGTGAGTGAGTGAGTGAGTGAATCAATAAATGAGTGAGTGAATGAATGAATGAGTGAATCAATGAATGAGTGAATGAATGAGTGAATGAAGTCGTCCCAGAGAGAGGCTGAGGCCCTCTGGCCCGCCGTGTCCCTCGTGGCTGCACGTGGCTGACCAGCTGCTCTGCCGGAGACAGTGTTGCTCTCTGTGGCGAGCGGGCTGCCACCCCCTGACATGTAAAATCCACGTGTGTGAAGAGAGGCTACACATGGTACATGTGACCCACACCCGAGTGTCCTGAGCATTTAGGGGCACATGTGTCGTGTGCCTTGTGCGTGTGCTCTCTGCTCCACGCCTCCCGCAGCCGCGGCACGTGCTGCCTGCGACCCGT
>NW_005353666.1:591634-593079 GCF_000412655.1 Myotis brandtii | reverse complement strand
AGGCGCGTTCAGGTCCCAGAGCCGCAGGCGAGGCTGCTCCGTCCACAGTCCGCCTTCCTCCGTGGTGCCGCGCCTCTCAGGACTCAGGCCCTCGTCACCTGCTCACCCTCCTGATCAGGGACGAGTCAGAATCGGCCAGAAGGACATCCGTACACAGAGGAAGGGCCAGGAGGCGTGGAGGGACAATGACCACGGTCAGGGCTCGCTGGGCCGTGTGCCCCGAGAGGCCCGGTGCCAGCAGAGTGCTCAGGGCGGCAGCTCCGGACGCTGGTCCCCAACAGGCAGGGGGACGGCCGACTGTCAAAATGGCGTTGAGACGGGAGGACGCTCTGTCAGGAAGGGAGTCGGGCCCTTAAATCCGGTGCGTCCTCGGGTCCCAGCACAGCCCACGTTTGCGTGGCGTCCACACCTGGCACGTCTCCCCCTTTCTGCACCGACACCCGAATCTGCTGCTCCAAACGCTTCTGCAAAAACCTCAGGAAGCAGCCGCGAAGCTGGAGGCGAGCTTCCTGGCTCGGGACCCGCCGGTTCCAGGTCCCATCTCCGCTTTGCCGTGGGGACAGCGAGGTGGCACCGCGTCCGTGTCCCTGGGCTGGGGCGGGAGGGGGTGCAGGAGGCCGGCAGGCAGTCTGTGGAGCCTGCTTGCCTAGAGGCTGGTGGAGCAGCTCCTCGGGACCCTGGGGCCTGGTGGGAGGTGACGCCTCGCCTGCGAGGACAGGATGGGTGATTGTGTGGATTTATCCCAGGAAATGCCAGTTGGGTTTAGGGCCATGGTTGGCAAACCGCGGGCGGGCGCGCACATACAGTGCGATTGAAACTTCGTGGCCCATGCACAGAAGTCGGTATTTTGTGAAAGAGCCACACTCAAGGGGCCAAAGAGCCGCATGTGGCTCGCGAGCCGCAGTTTGCCGACCACTGGTTTAGGGGGCTGGCGCGCGCGCTGAGGTGTTGGCTGATGCAAAGAGGAGAGAACTTTTTAAAGTTGTCTTCGGGTCTGGGCCTCCGATCACATGGTGGACCAGCAGTTGGACTTTTCTGTCCTTAGATTATAAAATATTATCTTAATTTTTTTTCTCTGGCGGGGGGGAGGGGGGGCGGGGGGAGAAATAATTATTATTTAGGGAGTTTGCATTTAGCTCAGAATAGCAAAGCCTGCATAGTCATATTCAGAAATATCACCAAACCATTATAATTTCCAGCCAAAAGTAGAAAACGTTATTTTTGACTCACGGCCGACACAGGATAAAAATAAACGGCGACTGGAAACCCCAGCTCGAGAGATCTGGGTGGTACAGACGGCACAGAAGGAGGAGCCGGAGGCGTGGGTCTGAGGGCTCCGTGGGGGCCACACAGGGGGCCTGTCGCGGGCGCGGGGCTGGGACCCGGAGACCACGTACGTGTCAGCGGTGGTAACAGTGACCCCGGGAAGGAGCCGGCGTCGCAGG
>NW_005353666.1:589360-591359 GCF_000412655.1 Myotis brandtii | reverse complement strand
CTCAGGGCCGTGTGCTGTGTTCCTTTAAGGAAGCCCGCCGCCTCGAGTTTGGGTGGGGATGGGGACCCCCTGGACGGGAGCCCCAGGTTCTGCGTCTTCTCTGTCCTTGGAGGCCCTTTCCCGCGAGGGGTCTGATGTCTCCTGTGAGGTGCAGCTGTGTGTCCCGGACACAGCGTCAGCCTCCCTCTCAGGGTCTATGGCCCATAGGAGTCGGTCTGTGTTTAATGCCAAACGCACAATTGGAAAACAAGCAATGGCCCAGCCGGCTGGCTCCGCGGTTGGGCATCGACCTCTGAACCAGGAGGTCCTGGTTCGATTCCCAGTCAGGGCACAGGCCCGGGCTGCGGCTCCATCCCCAGTGAGCGGCGTGCAGGAGGCGGCCGACGCATGATTCTCTCTCGTCGTTGATGTTTCTCTCTCTCCCCCTCTCCCTTCCTCTCTGAAGTCAATACAAATATATTTAAAAATAAAATAAACAAGGAATTTCAAGTTCTAGTTCACGGGATGCTGTTGCTGGCAAGGAGGACCTGGCACGTGACCTGGTCACTCTCACCGAACCCGGGACGGAATATTCCGGACCGAATCGGCAGATGCGCCCAAGTCCTCTTGAGCAGATTAAACCGAATCCCGGGGGTGGGAGGGGGTGCCTGTCCTGAGGGTGAAGAGGAGCGTGGGTGCCTGTCGAGTCCCAGCCTCTCGGGGGAGAGCAGCCTCGCGGGGATGCCTGGGTCCCCGTGTCCTGTGAACACTGCGCAGGTCGCCGTCGGCCACGTGCAGTTCCGGTTCCCGAGCCACAGGAGGCGGCTCCTCGGCTGGTTTGTTTCTCTGTAAATGGGAATCCAGCGGAGACCGAGGTCTAATGTATCTGTAGTTGCATCACTTCTCATTTAAAAACGTTAAAGTGTTAACTCCCGTTCCTGCCCCAACGTGGTGGTGCAGGGCGAGGGGCGCGCTGACCTTCCCAGAGAAGGAGGTGCCGTGTGGGCACCAGAGGGTCTCAGGGGCGCGGGGGACGGGCAGCGGCCGGGGTAGGGCTCCTCACGCTTCCTGGTGTCGGCCTCGCGGTTTCGGGGATGGGGGGGCGGGGGGCTCAGGGCCCAGAGAGCGCGTGCGATGTAACCGGAAAGCCACAAGCACTGTGACCGCATCAACACGGGAGAACATACGTTTGTAACAATTACTGATGATGGTTTTGGAGCCCAAATAACCTCATTCCTTGTTTCCCCTCGTAGGTTCCATAAACGAAAAGTTACCTCAGCGGGAAGGCACGGGGAAAGCAGGTAACTACTTTAAATTTAAAGTGAATTCCCACGGCGGCATCTATTGTATCAGATCCAGCCTGTGCCTTGAACTAACTTCTCAAGTTAACATGCAAATTTGAGCTCGTAACGACCACAAGAGCCAAGGCAGTCTGTTCAATATTCATCCACAGACGTGGAGGCTGGGCATGTGATCTGTCCCCCTGTGCCCCTCTGTGCCCCCCGTGCCCACCTCGGGGCTTTCAGCCTGGCTGGTGCCGGGACCCCGTCGATGGTGGAAGGCACCCCTCCCGAGGCCATGCCCTGGGAGAGGAGTCGCGTTCAGTGTCTGGGCTGTGGCACATGCGATTCTAACGCCTCCTGGCAGGACGGGGTCTGTTATGAAGGGAGATGTGCAGGTTGGCACAGGAGCAAATGCCAGCCTTGCGAGGGGCCCCTCTTCCTCTCGGGGACGCCCCTCGCTGTGCTGGGCGAGCTCAGACCTACGGCCCAGTCACTGGCCCAGGCGGGGACCTGCCCAGGCCTCAGCCACACCCACGACCCTGACCGTCCATCGATTGTCCTCCTCCAAAGCCCTTGCGATGAGCGAAGGCTGTTCTCAGTGTGTCCTTTTAAGGGTTTCATTTAAAACCGCGATTATTGTACAGCAAAGCCACGCGGTGAGCGCAGGGGACTCGCCGGGCTGGCCCTCGGAGCCCACACGTGCCTGTGACGGTCCCTGGGCCTCAGAGCCGTGCGCA
>NW_005353666.1:586423-589072 GCF_000412655.1 Myotis brandtii | reverse complement strand
TGGGGGGGAGGGCGCTGCTGCGGATGTCCACGCTGAGCGGCATCGGGGCCACCCCCACGCCGTGAGCACCCACTGACCCCGTGGACCTGAGGGCTCCACGCGCTGACCTGTAGCAGAGCACGAGGGTCGTCTTAGTGAAACGCTGTGCGCCGAAGTTCTGAAACGTGGACGATATAAAACAGATGTTTCCGAAGAGCGCGGTGGCGTATGGCGGGCCCGTTCACGTGTCACACCTCCCGCGTCGCGTTCACGCCCCAGGGGGCCGGACACGCTCCGTGACGTCCCAGGAGGCGTCTCAGGGGCCCTGCACCTGTCGTCACGTGGAGCTGGGCTTCCCACTCTCGGGCGCTCCTGCGCTGTCTAGGGTGCTTGCCGTGCGCCCCAGATCTTCAGGTCAAAGGGTCAGGGTGTGAAGACAATATAAGGGACTCGCGTAAATGAATCTGAGAGTGAAGGTGGAATTGCACTGCTTTGCAAACAATAGCTTAAATAAGTAATAATAACAACCAACGTGGGCAGAGCCTGTGGGCTCCCCGTGTGCCCTGAGGCACGGCCCCTGGACCCCCAGAATCCCGTGTCACAGGCGAGAACACAGGGGACTTGTCCGAGGTCATGAGGCCGGTGCCTGGCAAAGCGGGGCTGGACCTGGCCGGTCTGCTTCCGGGAGGTTCTCAGGCCGTGACGTGACCGACCAGCCTTTAAATGCTCCTTTATGCCTGTTAACCAAGTGCCCACACACGGGCTCCCAGAACGCTTTGCGTAGGAATCACGCCTCACTTTGTGTTGGACCTTCCCGCTGAGTGCGACCCGCACGCCGTGTGAACGTCCGTCTGGCCTCCCAGGACGGTTCGCATAAAGCCCACGTCTGCCTGGATTCTTCCGACGTTTATTTATACTTTTGGATGAAGAGAGAAGAAAATATTCTGAAAATGTTAAATGCACACGATGGTTTCTTGCTGTCGCGTGCACAGAGTTATCTCGTAACTCTTTTTAAAAACGTACAACATGTACTCATGATGTTGATGTTTTTGGCTCTTAGGCTCCCTGCTGAGGTCTTTGAGAGACTGTATTTTCAAGATGAACTAAAAATGACGGTCCCTTCGTTTGCTTTGTTAGATATCGCCTCGCGTTACCCGACGCTGTGGACGGAGCAAGTCAAAAGCCGACAGAACAAAACCAACAAGCACTCAGGTAACAGGGCCGGGGCCCCGGGCGTTGTCTCCTCGAGGTGGAGTGTGGACGGCACGTGTGTCCTTGGTTACGGCGTCAGCGCCGAACCTCATAGTTCAGATTTCGGTGTTTTTATTACGTGTTCTACAGTCTCTGCAAGGTTTCTCCATAGGTGCCCAGCAAACGACAGCTTCAGATAAAGATGGAAATGTTTGCTAAGTGTGTGTTTTTGACCTAGTGCCAGGGATGTCGAAACACGTGACTAATTCAAAATCCTCGAAACTGCGTGATGGCTTTGCTACAAATCGACAGACTTTACCTTTTTTAAAAAATACATGTTTTATTATTGATTTCAGAGAGGAAGGGAGAGGGAGAGGGAGAGAGAGATAGAAACATCAGTGATGAGAGAGAATCATGGATCGGCTGCCTCCTGCATGCCCCGCACTGGGGATCGAGCCCACAACCCGGGCCTGTGCCCTGACCGGGAATCAAACACTGACCTCCTGGTTCATAAGTCGATGCTCAACCGCTGAGCCACACCGGCCGGGCCAGACTTCACCTCTGAACCTGACATTGGACATTGGAGACAGGCGCGGGCTGCCGCGTGTCTGGTCCGTGACCTGCTGTCCGTGAGAACCAGCTGTGTCTGCGTGTCCCCGGGCTGCCCGAGCCTGCACGCACTCCCGCCTTCCCGATGAGCCTCCCCCGATGCTCCCTGAGAGAACGCTGCGCCCAGGGCTAAGTGTCTCGGCCCCTGGGACTCCAAAGCGTGTTTTTAACGCTCTTGTACGTAAGACGTTCACAAGTCTTGCTGACGTTTGGGACACAGAGTAGTTCGATCGCCATGCGGACCCGTACACACTGTCAACTCCACGTGCCCACTGCCCGGCCACGTGCCCGGGGTCCCTGTGAGGGACCTGGTGCCTGAGCTGTGGTTGCTCAGTGACAGTGAGGAGGGCAGGTCGCCTCCATGCTGGGGGCTCCTCCACGGGGGGGGGGGGGGGAGGCGTGTGGAGGCAGGAGACAGCGTGGCGTTGGCGGGGGTGGAGAGGGAGCGTGGCGAGCTCTGCACAGACAGCGCCCGCCTGTCCATCTTCTGAGTCCGGTAACACCTGAGGGGACTCTGCTGCCCATTGGCTTGGCCCCCATTCCCCAGGTGAGCCCTGCACCCCGACACGCGGACGCTGATGTATTCCCAGGCGTGCGATGCTGCCACGGAGGGAGGTGGGCAGCGTGGGGTCCTCACCAGGCGTCCTCTGTCCTGCTCTGGGTAAACTGAGGCACTGGCTTTTCTGTGTGGAGGACAACATGTTGGTGCTCCCCCTGCTGCCTCCGTCACGTCAGCTCTGATCTCTGTGGGGGGGGGGTCTGACGGTCTGGGGGGTCGGGCTGAGGATCGCTTGTGACGTCCCCCTGGAGTCCTGGCGGCTGACAGCTATGCACTGGGCAGCCTCCCCCGCCAGCTCCCGGTCGCCCAGG
>NW_005353666.1:585767-586139 GCF_000412655.1 Myotis brandtii | reverse complement strand
AAAAAAAAACTATGAACAAATTCCTATGCACACTGCACATATCTTATTTTGAAGTAAAAAAAAACAAAACGGGAACTAATACAATATTTGTATTTGCATGTGGCCCGCGGGCCGTAGTTTGAGGACCCCTGCTCTAGCGCGTCTGCTTTCTGTCTCGGCCCGTGGCTCTCCCACATCCTGCGTGGGGCTGCGGGGCCGGTCTTCCGAGACCCACGGGCGTGGGGCTGGGGTCACGGACCCTGGGCTCACAAGGGCCCCGCCCCAGGCAGAGACGCCTCCAGCTCGCCAGCCTTTTACGGGCTCTGCAGGCTCTGCTTGAGCGGAGACCAGGCCCGAGTGCTCGCCCCTGTGATGCACCCGCCTTCCCTGGGA
>NW_005353666.1:584718-585719 GCF_000412655.1 Myotis brandtii | reverse complement strand
GCCCCCCGACCCAGAGAGCAGCCCGCTGTCCGCCTCCTCCTGCTCGCGATGTTCCCGGCGAGGATGGCTGTGGTTTTATTGCACATTAAGCTCAGTGCCAAGAGATAGTCATCTTTTGATGCTGCTCTAAGTCCTGGCAAATCGCATTCCCTGGGGAAGAGTCAAGCCCATTCTGTGTTCTTTGTTGGTTTCTAAGTTTTAAAATATTCTTTCCCCCATTTCATTTTATTGTTTAAACGCAAGCTTGCAAAAACATCAGGTACCAACGAGACTCTTAAGTGATGAAGTTTTTGGTCATTTGAAGAGATTAAAATACGAAAAAAAGAACGCAAATAGCTCCTTTTTTATTGTTTAAAGTATTACAAATAGTAGTACATATGTCTCCTTTTTTCCTAACTGTAAAAGGGGGTTTTCCTCAGATCAGATGGAATCCTTAGATTTCAGTGTCCAAACTGTGGTTCTATAACTGGGCTGCCACCTACTTCCCTCTATTTTTTTTTTTAATGTTTTTATTGATTTCAGAGAGGAAGGGAGAGAGAGATAGAAACATCAATGATGAGAGAGAATCAGATCCGCTGCCTCCCGCACGCCCCCACTGGGGATCCAGCCCACGACCCGGGCCTGTGCCCTGACCGGGAACCCAACCTGGGCCTGCAGTCTGCAGGCGGATGCTCTACCCACTGGGCCACACCAGCCAGGGCTCTTCCTGGTCTTTCATGACACGTTGGCCCGTTTCTTTTCATCGCCGAATCCTTTTCCCTGGTCTGATGGACTTCCGTCCATTTGTCCGTCTTCTGAGGGGCCTCCTGGTTGCTTCCAAGTCCGGCGGTTGTGGCTAGAGCTGCTGTAAACGTCCGTGTGCAGGTTTCGCTTGGACCTCAGCTCTCACCGTTTCGGGGACACCACGGAGGCCATTGCAGGGCCTGAGCCTGTGCAGCTTTGTCAGGACGGCCCCACTGCCGTCCAAGCGGCCGCCCATCTGCTCGCCTGCCAGCCGGGGG
>NW_005353666.1:584129-584379 GCF_000412655.1 Myotis brandtii | reverse complement strand
GGCCGGGAAGTGGGCAGGGGGCGCGGGGCCCAGGCACTCAGGAAGGAGCGAGGTTTCAGGGCGGCTCCTGCCCAGCTCCTCTGGGGAGGGTGGGGGGCTCTCGCTCAGGGTCGCGCCTGAGCCCTGCGTTTCAGGGGGTGATCTGCGTGTGGGGCCACGTGACAGGAGGCAGGGGTACCCTCCTCGCCCAGCCCGGATCTGCCCTGACCTCTGTGCAGGTCACACAGCCCCCCTCCCTGGCTCCGGCCTC
>NW_005353666.1:582365-583810 GCF_000412655.1 Myotis brandtii | reverse complement strand
GGCCTCCTGGGGGCCCGCTGACCGCAGGGCCGACCGCAGGGCTCGGTCTGCAGCTCCCTGTTTAAACCCAGTTGTTCTGTGATTTAAATTTTACAGCAGATTGTACCGTGGGCATTAGTCATGTGTTTTTGATGTGGGACGGGGTCCCCCAGCAGCCACCAAGGCCCACAGGATGCAGGCCACCACCTTCTCCCCGAGGAGGAGGACGAGGACTGTGTCCCGGTTTGGGTGTCTTTGCGATGGAAGGCAGGCCGCGAGTTTTCACACGTGCCCCAGCTGTCCACATCTGTGTGCAGGCTGTGTGCGGGGCCATGTGTGGGGCGTGTATAGGTTGTGTGCGGGGCGTGTGCGGGGCTGTGTGGGGTGTGTGTAGGCCTGTGTGGGGCCTGTGTGGGCCGTGTGCACGTCTGTGTGTGGGGCCGTGTGCTGTGTGTACAGGGCATGTGCGGGGCTGTGTGTGGGGTGTGTATGGGGCCGTGTGCTGTGTGTACAGGGCGTGTGCAGAGCTGTGTGTGGGGTGTGTGAGGCGTGTGTGGGCCATGTGCACGTCTGTGTGTGGGGCCATGTGCACGTCTGTGTGTGGGGCCATGTGCACACGTGTGTGCGGGGCCGTGTGCTGTGTGTACGGGCCGTGTGTGGGCTGTGTGCACGTCTGTGTGGGGCCATGTGCACACGTGTGTGTGGGGCCGTGTGCTGTGTGTACGGGATGTGTGCGGGGCCGTGTGCTGTGTGTACGGGGTGTGTGCGGGGCCGTGTGCTGTGTGTACGGGCCGTGTGTGGGCTGTGTGCACGTCTGTGTGGGGCCATGTGCACACGTGTGTGCGGGGCCGTGTGCTGTGTGTACGGGCCGTGTGTGGGGCCGTGTGTGGGGTGTGTGAGGCGTGTGTGGGGCCGTGTGCACACGTGTGTGCGGGGCCGTGTGCTGTGTGTACGGGGTGTGTGCGGGGCCGTGTGCTGTGTGTACGGGCCGTGTGTGGGGCCGTGTGTGGGGTGTGTGAGGCGTGTGTGGGGCCGTGTGCACACGTGTGTGCGGGGCCGTGTGCTGTGTGTACGGGGTGTGTGCGGGGCCGTGTGCTGTGTGTACGGGCCGTGTGTGGGGCCGTGTGTGGGGTGTGTGAGGCGTGTGTGGGGCCGTGTGCACACGTGTGTGCGGGGCCGTGTGCTGTGTGTACGGGGTGTGTGCGGGGCCGTGTGCTGTGTGTACGGGCCGTGTGTGGGGCCGTGTGTGGGGCCGGGGCGGGGGGCCCGGGGACCCCCACAGTCCCCGCACCTGCCCTGCCCACTGCTCTGTGCTTCGCGTCCATGGAAACAGTGGCCTTGGTCACGGGGATGAGGAAACTGTCCCCTGAAGGTGACCAGGAGCTGACGGAGTGACCACAGCTGGTGGGCAGCGTGGCCTTGTGCGGGGGCGTGTGGAAAGCCCTCTGCAGGCTGGGGTGGCGGGG
>NW_005353666.1:580856-581277 GCF_000412655.1 Myotis brandtii | reverse complement strand
GGGGGAAGGTGAGGGAAGGTGAAGGAGGGTGGAGGAGGGGGGGGGAGAGTGGGAGAGGGTGGGGGAGGGTGGGGGAGTGTCCCGGTGTCGGCCAAGGAGCCAGCATTTCACATGCTGAGGGCGCCGCCTCCTGAGGGCTTTCTGTGCCATGAAACACGTGCCCCCGCAGTTCCCACTCGGAAGGATGGCTCAGGGCCGGGTGAGCAGCGGCCTTTCCCAGGCCCAGACACGGGCCCTGTGAGCTGGGGTGTCAGCCCACACTTCCTGCCGCCCGGGGGACATGGCCCTGGGGGACGTGGTCTGGGGGACGTGGCCCGGGGGGCGTGGCCTGGGGGACATGGTCCCGGGGGACACAGCCTGGGGGATGTGGCTGGGGGACGGTGGCCCTGGGGGAGGTGGTCTGGGGGATGTGGCCCTGGGG
>NW_005353666.1:580369-580822 GCF_000412655.1 Myotis brandtii | reverse complement strand
CCTGGGGGACACGGCCTGGGGGACACGGCCTGGGGGACACGGTCTGGGGGACACGGCCTCGCTCACAGAAGTTCATTGTGGGTTAAAGTTTCTGTGCCTTGAGCTCTGACTTCCCACGTTTGTGCACACGAAGCTGACGAACGTGTCAAACGGCGCCAGGTGTTGCCCCCTCAGCCACAGTGCCCTCGGGGCTGGCGAGCATGCCCACCTTCCTGCGGGACGTCCGGACTGTCCCCACGTGGCCTGGGCACCACGAGGAGGACACACAGGGCCCTCCCGCAGCCAGGGCTGGGGGACCGCTGACGAGATGCCGTCTGCCTGGCCCGCTGTCCGTCCGTCTGTCCGTCCCTCTGTGAAATCATCTCCCGGGCGCTCAGCTTTGGGACTCAGAGGAGCTGCGACTCGTTCAGGCCAGGCCGTGGTGGCCAGTGCATCCCCACCCCACCCCCAGCC
>NW_005353666.1:568592-580230 GCF_000412655.1 Myotis brandtii | reverse complement strand
CCAGCACAGCAGCACCAGCCAGAGCTCAGCCGGCCAGGGCCCCGGCCAGATCAGCACAGGGGCCTTTACGAGGGTTTGCTGTGAGATGTTTTGGTTCCTGTCACATGCTGTCCCCTAAGGATCCTGGGAAGCAGCGTTTCTGCACAGTTAACAGCGGCCTGTGCTGTGTTTAAGTCGGGCGTTGGTTCCCGGCCCGGCTGCCCTCGCAGAGGGAGTGTGGCTGGCAGGCGTGGTCCAGGCACCAGCCAAGAGACAGCCTCCCCGCACAGGCCCGCCAGCCCGATCTCTAGGGAGGGAGGGCAGTGCCTCAGCCATCCCTGCTCGGCCTGCAGGCGGGGCCCCTCCCCCCGAGTTCCAGGGGACACATCAAGTCAGGGAGCCCCCTACCGCCTGCTGTTATGCATCCCCCGTTCATCTGTCCACTCACTGTCATGATGCTCATGGTCAGCGCCATCCCACACCCTTCCAGGCTCCGAGGAAACAGCCCTGAGCTCGCAGAGGTGCCTCCTCTCCGGGGGCTGGACCCCTGCTGGGGAAGGTCACGGGGGGACCGGCCTGGGGGCTGCCTTCCGGGCGCAGTCAGACACCAAGCTGCCTCCAGGCTGACCAGCTGGCACGGAGGTTCAGGTTGATTCAGCATCCAGTCCAAGGACATGATTTTTTAAATACATATTTTTTTATTGATTTCAGAGAGAAAGGGAGATGGAGAGAGAAACACCAATGATGAGAGAGAACCATGGATCGCTGCCTCCTGCACCCCCCTCCCCGGGGGATCGAGCCTGCAACCCAGGCTTGTGCCCTGAATGGGAATCGAACCCTGACCTCCTGGTTCACAGGTCGATGAGCCGTGCCGGCCGCGCAGGACGTGACTTAATAAGCCGATTGCTCTCTGCTCTGCCGGCTTCCGCTTCCCAGCTGGCTCCGTGGCTTGTGCGTCACCGGCAGCCATGACCACCCTGTGAGCCTTCCCACGGCAAGCAGAGCCTCCTCAGCCCCTCCCCCGAACCCGGACTCCCTCACCCTAACTGGCCAGCACGGGTCCTGCCCTGGGACCAGCGCGAAAGGGAAGAAACCCCCGTCAGAGCCCTGACCCCACTGACCTCCCTTCCCCCCCGTAGGTACGAGCAGCCGAAATGCGACAACACGGCCAGGGCGCACCCCACCAAAGCGCGGGACCTCTACAAGGGCCGCCAGCTGCAGGGTAAGTGGGCGCAGGGCCGGGGTGGGGGGGCAGGGAAGGACTGACACGCAGAGCTTCTTGGAGGCTGGGAAGAGAAAGAATGTCAGGGCGGGGTCTCCACCATCCCCATCGAGGGGCCTGCGGGGGGCAGGGTGGGCGGAGACGCTGCAAGAGCCCGATGCAGGACCCGGCACCAAGGGGCAGCCGTGTCCGACTAGCAATGGGCCACGGCGGGACCCACACCTGAGCTTCGGGGCCGCTACTGTTGAGATGTCCCCCTTCTCCCCCCGTGGCCCCCCTCCACCCGGCTCCCGCCCCGCCCAGGCCTTCACCGCCCTATTGTCCGTGTCCACAGGTCACGCACACGCACGCCAGGTCTTTGGCTGATCTCCTCCCGCCCCCTGCCTCTGAGAGTCCTCAGTCTGCCCCATGTGTCCAGGCCTCTGGTTCTATTTCAGTCATCAGTTTATTTTGTTCTTTAGATTCTTTGTTCATTTATTTTGATTTTTAGATTCAATTGTTGATAGATATGTATTTATTGCCATTTTATTGTCCATATATTTTTAAATCTTCTTCTTCTTCTTCATCTTAAAAAAGACCCTTCAACATTTCGTGAGATTCTGGTTTGGTGGCGATGAATTCCTTGAGCTTTTCTTGTCTATGAAGCTCTTTATCCGGCCTTCAGTTCTAAATGAGCTTTGCTGGGCAGAGAGGGGCGAGGCCAGAAATATTCAGGGTGACGTGACGAAGAGCGAGGACCAGCAGCCAGGGCGACCTTCCCTTTGAGAGGACGCGGCTGCTCCGGGCCGAGGGCCTGGTCTCCATGAAACCGGGTCAGTCTTTGCATCGGGCGAGTGGGATCGCGGAGGCCTGTGGGAGCGTCGCTGAGGCTGGGAGCGTGACCTCAGAACAGTTAAAGGCACGTTCGCGAAGGGGTGCGTGGGTTCTCTCTCTTAAAAAGCCCCGCGTGCCTGTGCTGCACCAGCAGGGCTGCTTTAACACCGAGCCTCCGCCCGCAAGCCCACCACCTCCAGGAGCTGGCGGGAGGTTGAACGTGGCCACGCAGGTGAGGCCGGTGCCTGGTGACCCGCAGGTGTCAGCGGCTCGGCCTTCGGGGCCCTGGGCGCGGGACACAGGCTCTGACAACACCACCACGCAGAGGACTTGAGGGCATCGGCAAAGCTTGTTGCTGTTTTGTTTTATTTTCATCTCCTTTGGTGACCCGCAGGTGTCAGCGGCTCGGCCTTCGGGGCCCCGGGCAGGGGACACAGGCTCTGACGTCTCCACCGCGCGGAGGACTTGACGGCTTCGGCAGAGCTTTTGTTTTACTTTCATCTCCTTTTCCCTTTAAACCTCTCCAGGCTGCGTGCGCTCGAGAGAGGAGCAGCCCCCGCAGCCTCCTCGGCGGAGAGCGCGCCTGCGATCTGGGCTCACACGCAGCCGGGCGGGGGCCTGTTTAGAAACACGTGTGGGTCTTGCATGGTTTGTGCTGTGACCGATAAAGAGGGTTTTAGATTCTACACGTAAATGTGTTTCCTGCTTATCCACGAGGGCAGGAGGCCGAGTGCAGCCACGGGCACAGCCACAGGCACAGCCACAGGCCTCCGTCCAAGGCCGCGATGCAGGCGCTTTGCACACAGGGGGCCGGGGATCAGGGTCGGGCGGCAAACGCGGGAACGTGGCCGTCCAGGCCCTGCTTTCCCAGCCCTCCTGTCTCAGTCGGACCTTCCCGCTCCGCGTCTGTGGCATCTTCCTCTGGGGGCGGATCAGGCGTCTGCGGGACATGATGTCTATCACTCGCTGTTCCTCCGTGTGGGTGGTCAGCACGGAGCTCCGTGAACCAGGCTTCCTCGGCGTTGTGGTGGGGGAGGGGGGCAGCATGAAGGTGCAAACACCGCTGTGCAGACTCCTCGCTGAGCGCCTTCTGTGCACCTGGCGGGCGTCTCCCCCTCAGTCGGGGGCCCCTGTGTCCGCGACCAGCAGGCGGGGGGGCTCTCTGCCGCCATCGCCGGGGAAACCCCTCCTCCGCCAGGTGTCGGATTCGGTGGAGGATAGTTTTCTCTACAGGAAACAGCGGCTGCGGCCTGTGCTCGGCGCCCGGAGAGCCCACGGCGAGCGCTTGCTGGTCTCACTCAGGTCTCAGGGCCCGCGCTCTGTCCCTCTGGGGCCGAGATTCTTAACGTTTCTGATCAAACAAGACGGCACTGTTCCTGCATCGACCTGCCTACTCATGAGTGCCCCTGCACGTCACCGGCGTCGGTGCGGCCGCGGTGCCTGTGTCCGCGGCAGGCGGTGGGGAACTGTCACCACGGAACCCAGCACCGACGTGGGGGTTCATCTTGCGGGAACAGCTGGTCGTAGGAGGGAGTCCTGCCAGTGTTGCTTGTCTGGGTGTCAGATGTGCCTTTGGAGAGAGAAGGTCTAGGGAGGGCGCTGGGAAGAGGTCCTGTCCCAGCTGTGGGAACCCCGCCCCTCCCCTGCCCTGGAGACTGGGGGGCGGGGAGGAGGGGGAGGAACCCCACCCCGCTGCTGCCCCTAGGAGGAGACTGGGGCGCTGTCACCCCGACGCTGCCTCCCGCCTCCCAGGCCTCAGACACTAACCAGAGGCCCGGGCGCAGGCTCAGGCGGCTCGGCCTGCCCGCAGCCGCGGAGGTCTGGGAGTGGGACCGCCTTCGTCCTGTGACTCTTTGGAGACAGGCATCCTTATTAGGGAAAAGCAAGTGGCCTTCAAACAACCCCGGCCGAGGCTGCTCTTGGTGCAGGGCAGGCTGTTCCCAGAACAGCAGGCGCGTGGCGTGGGCAGCTCCTTCCAGCCGCGGGCCGGCCCTTCCTTCTGAAGGCACTGCTTTCGTTTCCGGCTGGGACGGTGGGTGGGATGCGGGTCTGGCTGAAGCAGACCCCTCAGAGCACCCCAGGGTTTCACATCCTGTTTAAGCACTTCCGGGGGGCGTGACGCGATCCCCCCTCCCCACGGGTAGCTGAGGCCGCTCGCCAGCAGGCGATGCCAGCTGGCCCCGTGCCTGTGTGTGGGCCGCCCGGCCCTGCAGATGCCCCTGTGCCCTTTCCTCCACTGGACTCGGCCTTCGAGGCTCTGTCACAGGCAGGAGGAGGAGCCGATGTCTCACCCATTAAACATGTCAACTTCAGTGATTTCCCCTCAGATCAAATACCGTTTCATAGACGCGAGGCTGCTGAACGGTAGCTGAGCAGGGAGGAGAGGCTTAGGTGTGGGCAGGCAGCCCCCTGGTCCTGTGGATGCGGAGAGCGGGTGCCATGCCGTGCCAGGGCTTACAGCCACACCTGGAGGGCGTCCTGGTGCCTGCCTCCCTGGTACCTGCCTCCCTGGTACCGGCCTCCCTGGTACTGTTCAGGACCACAGGCATGCAGGGGAGGACAGGTGTGGAGGTCAGGACAGGTGTGCAGGTGAGGACAGGTGTGCAGGTGAGGACAGGTGTGCAGGTGAGGACAGGTGTGCAGGTGAGGACAGGTGTGCAGGTGAGGACAGGTGTGCAGGTGAGGACAGGTGTGCAGGTGAGGACAGGTGTGCAGGTGAGGACAGGTGTGCAGGTGAGGACAGGTGTGCAGGTGAGGACAGGTGTGCAGGTGAGGACAGGTGTGCAGGTGAGGACAGGTGTGCAGGTGAGGACAGGTGTGCAGGTGAGGACAGGTGTGCAGGTGAGGACAGGTGTGCAGGTGAGGACAGGTGTGCAGGTGAGGACAGGTGTGCAGGTGAGGACAGGTGTGCAGGTGAGGACAGGTGTGCAGGTGAGGACAGGTGTGCAGGTGAGGACAGGTGTGCAGGTGAGGACAGGTGTGCAGGTGAGGACAGGTGTGCAGGTGAGGACAGGTGTGCAGGTGAGGACAGGTGTGCAGGTGAGGACAGGTGTGCAGGTGAGGACAGGTGTGCAGGTGAGGACAGGTGTGCAGGTGAGGACAGGTGTGCAGGTGAGGACAGGTGTGCAGGTGAGGACAGGTGTGCAGGTGAGGACAGGTGTGCAGGTGAGGACAGGTGTGCAGGTGAGGACAGGTGTGCAGGTGAGGACAGGTGTGCAGGTGAGGACAGGTGTGCAGGTGAGGACAGGTGTGCAGGTGAGGACAGGTGTGCAGGTGAGGACAGGTGTGCAGGTGAGGACAGGTGTGCAGGTGAGGACAGGTGTGCAGGTGAGGACAGGTGTGCAGGTGAGGACAGGTGTGCAGGTGAGGACAGGTGTGCAGGTGAGGACAGGTGTGCAGGTGAGGACAGGTGTGCAGGTGAGGACAGGTGTGCAGGTGAGGACAGGTGTGCAGGTGAGGACAGGTGTGCAGGTGAGGACAGGTGTGCAGGTGAGGACAGGTGTGCAGGTGAGGACAGGTGTGCAGGTGAGGACAGGTGTGCAGGTGAGGACAGGTGTGCAGGTGAGGACAGGTGTGCAGGTGAGGACAGGTGTGCAGGTGAGGACAGGTGTGCAGGTGAGGACAGGTGTGCAGGTGAGGACAGGTGTGCAGGTGAGGACAGGTGTGCAGGTGAGGACAGGTGTGCACAGGTGTGCAGGTGTGCAGGTGAGGACAGGTGTGCAGGTGAGGACAGGTGTGCAGGTGAGAACAGGTGTGCAGGTGAGGGCAGGTGAGGACAGAGGGTAGGTGTGCAGGTGAGGGTAGGTGTGCAGGTGAGCTCAGGTGTGCAGGTGAGGGCAGGTGTGCAGGTCAGGACAGGTGCGCTGTGTGTGAGAGTGGATGTGAAATGCGTGTCCGCTGTTGCTTGTGTCAAAGTCTGCGCCGGGCCCTGGGGCAGGGGCCGATTCTCGAGAGCAAAGCTTGGAGAGAAAGAGCGACATTGTTCACGTCTTATGCCTGCGTGGATGATTAAATATGCAATTAAGTTTGTAGAGTGATTAGTCCTTCAGAAGAAAATTGCCTTTTATGGAAAAAATGGCCAATAAATAGACCATTCCATCCAGTGTTACCGAGGAAAGGATGCTGCGGATGAAACGCAAACCCACACAGACGCTCTGGCTAAAGACCTCGTGACAGAACCGGGGTACCTGGGGGGGGTCCCAGCTGGCGGGTGTGGAACCGGGGCACCTGGGGGGGTCCCAGCTCATGGGTGTGGAACCGGGGCACCCTGGGGGGGTCCCAGCTCGTGATGGAACCGGGGCACCCTGGGGGGGTCCCAGCTCATGGGTGTGGAACTGGGGCACCCTGGGGGGGTCCCAGCTCGTGATGGAACCGGGGCACCCTGGGGGGGTCCCAGCTCATGGGTGTGGAACTGGGGCACCCTGGGGGGGTCCCAGCTCGTGATGGAACCGGGGCACCCTGGGGGGGTCCCAGCTCATGGGTGTGGAACTGGGGCACCCTGGGGGGGTCCCAGCTCGTGATGGAACCGGGGCACCCTGGGGGGGTCCCAGCTCATGGGTGTGGAACTGGGGCACCCTGGGGGGGTCCCAGCTCGTGATGGAACCGGGGCACCCTGGGGGGGTCCCAGCTCATGGGTGTGGAACTGGGGCACCCTGGGGGGGTCCCAGCTCGTGATGGAACCGGGGCACCCTGGGGGGGTCCCAGCTCATGGGTGTGGAACTGGGGCACCCTGGGGGGGTCCCAGCTCGTGATGGAACCGGGGCACCCTGGGGGGGTCCCAGCTCATGGGTGTGGAACTGGGGCACCCTGGGGGGGTCCCAGCTCGTGATGGAACCGGGGCACCCTGGGGGGGTCCCAGCTGGCGGGTGTGCGGCAGGGGCTCCTCTCGGGCGGGAAAAGCCCAGCAGCCCCAAGGAGCTGGCGTGAGACAAATCCTTCCTGTAGGACGCCTGCTTCCTAAAAGCAAAGCCGACGGGAGGCTGAGCGGGTGCAGGAGGCACAGAAAAGGCAGGAACTGAACTCAGTAACTGCCCTGCACCGGGCAGAGGGCTTAGTGAGGTTTTATTAGAAAATTTAGTTCAGTTAATTATTTCCTGATTTTTAAGAAAATGAGGAGAAGTTGGAGAAAGCTTGGGGGGAAATGGTGGAAATTGCTCATTCACAATAAAATAAGAACAAATGACAAGTTACAGAGGCAGGAAAGGCAACCGGTGCCGATTGAAAACATCGTTACAGAGGCGCCGGCACTGTCCCGCTTACTGCACGGACCCGCGGGAGAGCACGCGTGTCGGCCGCTGCTGGCTGGGGGCCGAAGGCACAGGGGCTTCCTCAGACGTCAGGGCTGCCCTGGACGGGGCGGCGAGTCCCATTCACGCCGAGCTCTGTCCTTGGTGAAGGTGGTTTACAAGCGGCAGGAGCGGGAGGGCCACCGCGTCCTTTCCAATGAACGGCCTGACGCTCCTCCACGAGCAGCACTTCCTCGTGCACGCGGGCTCTCGGGGGACCCTCGCGGCTCCCGCTGCGCTGCTCCCCTCCCGAGGCCGAGGCGGTCCGTTTCGCTGTGTCTGTTGCCGTGTTGGCACTAGCCTGTGCGCGGAAATCGGTGAAACCGGGGCTTGTTCCTAACCCCAGCCGCCCTGGTGGATCGCCAGGGGGCGTCCTCTCTTCTGATGGGCTGAGCCAATGGTCTCCGGGAGGTCCCTGCACAGCGGCCCAGCCCCTCGTGAGGGTGGTCACCCCAACCTCTCATCCCTGTCATCAGACGGCACTGTTCTCCGTGGGTGCCTGGCGGGTCCCCGGAAACTTGAGGGGGGCCCTAAGCTCACGAGATCGATTTTTTTAAATTTTATTTTTGTTAATCCTCACCTGAGGATATGTTCCCATTGATTTTTAGAGAGAGTGGGAGAGAGAAGCATCGATGTGAGAGAAACACATCGATTGGCTGCCTCCTGAACGCATCCCACCCAGGGCCCAGAGACACACCTGCCCCGAGACACACCTGCCCTGGGACACACCTGCCCCGGGACACACCTGCCCTGGGACACACCTGCCCTGAGACACACCTGCCCCAGGACACACCTGCCCCGAGACACACCTGCCCTGGGACACACCTGCCCCGGGACACACCTGCCCTGGGACACACCTGCCCTGAGACACACCTGCCCCAGGACACACCTGCCCCGAGACACACCTGCCCTGGGACACACCTGCCCCGGGACACACCTGCCCTGGGACACACCTGCCCTGAGACACACCTGCCCCAGGACACACCTGCCCCGAGACACACCTGCCCTGGGACACACCTGCCCCGGGACACACCTGCCCTGGGACACACCTGCCCTGAGACACACCTGCCCCAGGACACACCTGCCCGGAGACACACCTGCCCTGAGACACACCTGCCCCAGGACACACCTGCCCCGAGACACACCTGCCCTGGGACACACCCGCCCCAGGACACACCTGCCCTCGGCCTGGAGAAGTTATCCTGGGGTCAGCCGGCCCCTTGGTGCTTCCTGCCCACAGGGACTGGACTTGGAGCGTGGCCTGTCCTGTTCCCCCCGGGGTCAGGGTGCTGCTCAGGAGAGGCACTGTCCTGACAACGCCCCGTCCTCGCTGAGAGCAGAGCTGGGGCGGCCGCAGGAGGCCCCCAAGGCCCAGTCGTGGAGGATACACCTCCGCCTCCCGTCTCCTACTTCCCGCCAGGGGAGAGTTAACGAGAACTGTTTCCTGCAAAAGTCACACTGTCGGGGGCTGTGGGCTCTCCCTGAGGATGTCCTCCGTCCTGAAGGGGCTTCGAGGGGTTGGAGGTGCCTCCTTTAGTGAGGAGGTTGTCCTGTTGGGGAGCGGCCAGACCCGCGGGATTTTCCGTGATCCCCTCGGGCGGTGGGAGGGAGAGGGGAGGAGGGAGAGGGGGGACAGGTCTAGTTTAGTGGCTTTATGCTTTGGAGTTGCATTTCACAGCAGTGGACTGGATGTTAAATACTGTGTGTGAAAACGTGCACTTTAAAGTTCTCAAAATATTATGGATTTATTGTGGGAACCACATACATCACGTACAACGTACCATCTGAGCTGGTTTCAAGCGCACGATTCCGTGGTTCGCTCGCTGACACAGTGCGAGCCCTGACTGTGTCCCCCGTGCCCGTCTGTTTCCCGAGGGGCATTTAGTGACGTGGAAGCCGGTGGGACGCGGTCCCGCATCCGCAGCCCCGGGTGCTCGAGTGATGATAACAGGAAACCCAGTGCCCGGGGTGCCTGAGCGTCAGTGTGGGCCTCTCCTGAGTGATCCCCTGAGCCCAGCTCGCCCTCCGCCTGTTAAAGCGACGCCTCTCTCCTCACGGGAAAGGCCGGAGCTCTGAGTTCTGTGAATCTCCTCACGGGAAAGGCCGGAGCTCTGAGTTCTGTGAATCTCCTCACGGGAAAGGTGATCCCCTGAGCCCAGCTCGCCCTCCGCCTGTTAAAGCGACGCCTCTCTCCTCACAGGAAAGGCCGTGTTCTGAGTTCTGTGAATCTCCTCACGGGAAAGGCCGGAGCTCTGAGTTCCGTGAATGAAAACACGCGCATCCTCCTTGTTTCAGGTTGTCCTGGTGCCAAAAAGAATGAGTTTCTAACGAGCGTTCTGGACGCACTGTCCACCGACATGGTCCACGCCGTCTCCGACCCGTCCTCCCCCAGCAGGTACGTCGCCCGTGACACGGAGCCGGGTGCTGGGAGGGAGCCCGTAACCGGAGGAAACTGACCCGCTAGCCAAGTCCAGCCCCAGCTGTGAGAGCCGGCGGCTCACCTGGGAGCCGCAGGGCGGGCACGAGAGGGGGCCTCCTGCCCCCCGCACGGGAAGGGGCTTCGAGGGGTTGGAGGTGCCTCCTTTAGTGTCTTTGTCGTGTCAAGCCACTGAGGAGGCTGTCCTGTTGGGGAGCGGCCAGACCCGCGGGATTTTCCGTGATCCCCTCGGGCGGTGGGAGGGAGAGGGGAGGAGGGAGAGGGGGGACAGGTCTAGTTTAGTGGCTTTATGCTTTGGAGTTGCATTTCACAGCAGTGGACTGGATGTTAAATACTGTGTGTGAAAATGTGCACTTTAAAGTTCTCAAAATATTATGGATTTATTGTGGGAACCACATACATCACGTACAACGTACCATCTGAGCTGGTTTCAAGCGCACGATTCCGTGGTTCGCTCGCTGACACAGTGCGAGCCCTGACTGTGGAACTGTATGCATCCTCTCCGTGCCCGGGAGGCACCCCGGCTTCTCGCGTCCTGAAGGTCCTGCCTCCTCCCCCTCCTTCTCCTCCTCCTCCTCCTCCTCCTCCTCCTCCTCTGGCCCCAACAGCCAGTGTGAGGGTGGCTCCCAGTGTGGCCTTTCAAGCCTCAGATCCCCCTGGGAATCTGCAGTAACCTCTTCATTTTAAGGGACATTATTTTTAAATATATTTTTATTTTTATTGATTTCAGAGAGGAAGGGAGAGGGAGAGGGAGAGAGAGAAACATCTATGAGCAGAGAGAATGAAACCAGGACCCTTCAGTCCAACGCTCTATCCACTGGGCCGCACCGGGCAGGGCCACAAGGCATCTTTAACATCTGGGACCGTGTCCAGCCCTGACTCAGGTCCAGGCCTCCCAGAGGAGCTGCGTGTGGTCACATCTCCAAATACAGAATCTTTAATTCAAGGAGAACATCCAGTTACCGCTTTAAGTTACGTCTTGGTTTGCACCTTTCATTGTCCCTGTGACGTAGCTGATATGACAATGAGCCACGTCGAACGGAGGAGGGAACCTCGGGTCCCAGGTTTGCAGCGGGTCCTTCACGTGTGGCCCGACCTGCCACGTCCACGGAGCACAGAACCGGGACAGGGCGCTCTGTCCTCCAGGACTTGGCCAACGCCAGGTGCATAGTTGGCACGCACACATTCAGTGTCATTTGCAATTTTGAAACCAACTTGAAAAATTTTTGCTAAATCCCTTTCTCTAAATTATTATTATTATTTTTTAGAGAGAGGGGAAGGGAGAGAGAGAGAGAGAGAGAGAGAGAGAGAGAGAAACATAGATCAGAGAGAAAATAGATCAGAGAGAAACATCAATGGGCTGCCTCCTGCACGCCCCCTACTCGTGATCGAGCCTGCAACCTGGGCATGTGCTGTGACCGGGAATCGAACTGGCGACCTTTTGGTGCTCAGAATGACGCCCAACCACCTGAGCCACAGGGTCCAGGGCTCCCTAAATGATTTTTAAATCCAGGTCCCATCAAGTGGCACTTCCAGGCGGGCTCGGCATCAGGGCCTGGAGGGCACAGGGAGGGGGGCGAGGGCGGAGGGAGGCGCGGCCACCCCGACCTCCCTCCCGTGTGCTCCTCCAGGCTCTCCGAGCCCGACCCCAGCCACACGCTGGAGGAGCGAGTGGTCCACTGGTACTTCAAGCTGCTGGACAAGAACTCCAGCGGGGACGTCGGCAAGAAGGAGCTGAAGCCCTTCAAGAGGTTCCTTCGGAAGAAGTCCAAGCCCAAGAAGTGCGTGAAGAAGTTCGTGGAGTACTGCGACGGGAACAACGACAAGGCCCTCTCGCTGCTCGAGCTGATGGGCTGCCTGGGCGTGACCAAGGAGGAGCGCAAGGCCGGCAGCAGGAAGCGG
>NW_005353666.1:566907-568459 GCF_000412655.1 Myotis brandtii | reverse complement strand
GGGCGCCCCTGGTTGTCCTGAGGGCCGGGCAGAGCAGGGACACACCCTCGGGAACGGCAGGGCCCAGGGGAGGAGGGGGTCTGAGGGCAAGTTCTTCATCGTCCCTCTGGCGGCCGAGGGTCCCGAGGTGCGGGCCGCGATGTGTGGGGTCAGATCTCAGAACCATTCGCCAGAACGGGGGAGCCCTGCAGGGGTGCAGGCATGTCCTCTCGCTTCAGGGGTGCATCCTGACACCCCGAGGGGCCGGCAGGGTGGGAGTGCCAACCCTGATTGGGAAGAGGGGTGCAAGCGGAGGACAGCAGGGTCACTCACGAGAAACGTCAGTCCCTGCGGGGGTCCCCAGGGCCCGGGGCTGAGCTGCTGTGTCCGAGTTTGACTCTCTTGTTGGGAACGGAGAGGACCCGCTAGGACCCTCTGCGCCCAAACAAGCTGAAGTGGGTATTTTGTCAACAAGGAGCATCGGGCCCTGGGATGCATCGTTTGTTGTTTCTGGAACCCGTGTATGTTCCCTGCAGAATTTTTCTGTCTTTTTCCTACTTTATTTTTTTTTCAGTTTTATGACCAGGTATTTTTCCCATCCTGTGCAACTTGAATCTGAGAAAAGTCAGAAAAACCTAAATGTTCAGGGGAGGACTACTTGGGATTTTCTAAATATCCAAACTGTTACCGATTTCTTTCGTTCCCTTTACTACATAAGAATGCAGTTTTTTATTCTAAAAATATGAGGCATCAAATGAAGAACATCAACAACGTGAACTATTTCTTCTCAGACATCATCAGCCCTAGATCCACACTCATCCCCAAACACTTCTATGCTGACTCGTCACTGCAAAAGGGCTCCACACATACACTTTCTAATCACATGTATTTTTTGTTCGTTTATTTAATTCTCACCCAAGGATATATTTTCCCCAGTGATTTTCAGAGAGAGAGGAAAGAAGGAAGGGGGCGGGGGGAGAGAGAGAAACATTGATGTGAGAGAGACACATTGATTGGTTGCCTCCTGCACGATGGGATCAAACCTACAACCCAGGTCCGGGCCTTGACTGGGAATCGAACCTGGACTCTTCGGTGTGTGGGCAGACGCTCCAACCCCTGAACCAGGCTGGCGAGGGCTCTCTAATCAGAGCCCTCTAATCACACGCATTTTAAGCAATGACACAAGATTTTGCATTTCAATTATTGCCACAGAGATAAATTATTGGAAAGTTTGATTTAATCTTTCACTGTGACAAAAAATGCGAAAGTGAAAAAAATTGCAAACTATTAGGAAATGAGACCGCCGAAAAAGAACATATTTCTGAGGAATTCAGGGGAAAAGTCACAAAAGATTACATCATGCCCTTGTGATTCCCCAAAGTGACCATTACGGAGAAACGCAGCACTTAGGAATTATCCAGTTTAGACCAAATTGTCTTTTTCCACCAAATTGCCATGCATCGCTTCCAGGCAAGCTGCCTCGCGGGGTGTCGCCGCCAGGTCACCTGGAAGCAATCAGGGTCATTCGATCCCGATGACATCAGCTCTCCCAACTGGGCTGTTCCGGGCTGGG
>NW_005353666.1:560046-566872 GCF_000412655.1 Myotis brandtii | reverse complement strand
GGACTAGGAACAGCCTTCTCTCTCAGGGGAAGTGCCTTGCTTCAGGCCGACTGTGATCACGTACATTCTGTTTCATTGAAAGACCTCACGGACAACTTTATTTCCCAGCTCTTTGTACGTTTTATTTTATTTTAATTTTTTAAAAAAATAATATTTTTATTGATTTCGGAGAGAGGGAGATGAGAGAGAATTATTGATCGTCTGCCTCCTGCACACCCCCAACCGGAATAGAATCTAGGACCCTTTAGTCCGCAAGCCGACGCTCTATCCACTGAGCCAAACCAGCTAGGGCTGTACATTTTAAATGGTGATTTTCACTGCTCTGCGTTGAATGACATATTGCACCAGGTGTCTTTTTTTTTAAATCATGACCCATTAAACTTTACCTAAGACTCTTTTTAAATATATTGTTATTTATTTCAGAGAGGAAGGGAGAGGAAGAGAGGGGTAGAAACACCAACGATGAGAGACAATCATTGATCAGCTGCCTCTTGCACACCCCACACTGGGGAGCCAGCCTGCAACCCGGGCCTGTGCCCTGACCAGGAATCAAACTGTGACCCAACCCCTGAGCAACACCGGCCTGGCTGCACCAGGTGTCTTGAGTGAAATTTACCTTTTCCATCTATACGGCAAGGTGTTCTTTTTCTCCTCAACACTTAAGGAGATTAACTTTGACTCTTGTTACTTACCTTTAACCTAGAGCTACCTCCAGTTACCAGGGACACTGATACTTGTCGTAAAAGAAACCAAGAAAAAGGCGGCAATTGTTGAACAGCCAAACTGGCTTAGACCGGATCCCAAGGATCACTAACGCTCTTTAAATTGGAACCAGTGGCCCCACGTTTCTTAGTGAAGCAGTCATTCCAGAGGAAGCCAAGTGGTTACAATTACCCTTGTACTTGAATCGTTCAAACCTACAATTGAAAAAAATAGTCCATTTACCGACTAAGTGTGTATTCAATATTTTTGCAATTTACTCAGTACCTTTGTGCTTTGACTTTGCATGTGACGGTGCTTCTTAGAGGCAGCAGGAGGAGCAGGGGTTTGGAAATCGAACGACTTTGCTCCTTTCTCGGTACTTTTTTTATCTCGCAGCCAGAAGGCAACAATCAATCAAGGCCTTTGGGGGGAAAACGCTGCCCTCTGTCTACTGAGTGGCTGAGTGCTCCCTGCTCTAAAAATTGGCAAAACGACAGAAAATAGGCAAAACCCACGCAGGGGAGGGAAGGCCTGGCCTTCGAGGATGGGTGTGGGGAAGGTTCGGTGAAATGAACGGCCCCGAGGTTGGGGACGGCTCTCATCGTGTGAGGAGACGTTCACAACAGGGTCCTGGGACCCACACACCTCGCCTGTGGGCTCAGCGTTGCCATGGAAACACGTTCGCTGTGGCTGGCATCATCCTAACGTGACATGGTCCCTCCCTGAAGAGGGCCTTGAACCGTTCACCGAAGGGAGAGTGTGCAGTAGTTAATATCGTCTTTGTGTTTTCTCCCCCAACAGCCCCCAAAGGTACTGCGGAGAGCACTTCTCATAGACAGGTGAGTGTGTCTCGACTTTCACCTTCATAACCTGCTGGTTCACTTATAGGCAATAAACATTGAGGGTTCTGCAGATTTGGAAAGTAAAGCACCTTCCAAGAAAAAAAACCCCAAAACACACAATCCAGACAAGGCGCATGCCTGTCTGCCCTGATCAGATTCTGTCAGAAATCAGCAAGTTGGCCCTCGCTGGTGTGGCTCAGTGGATAGAGCGTCGGCCTGCGGACTGTAGGGTCCCGGGTTGATTCCGGTCGAGGGCACATGCCTGGGTTGCGGCTCGATCCCCAGTGTGGGATGTGCAGGAGGCAGTTGATCCATGATTCTCTCTCATCATTGATGTTTCTCTCTTCTCTCCCTCTTCCTTCCTCTGAAATCAATAAAAAATATATTAAAACAGAACAACAACAAAAAGAAATCAGCAGGTTAAGTCAATGGGAAGATTTTGCCTTAATTTTCCTTTTTACTATTTGAAATTTCAATTACTTTATTATCGTTATTTGTAAGTCGAGTCCTCTTGTGGACATAAATGCTTGATTGGAAACCATTCTCCGAGGTTCGGTCTGTATTTCTGACGTGTTAGGAAGGAGATGAGGGACAGGGCACGCCCTGGGGGGCCAGGGGCACCTCCCTTTGCATCGAGGGGCCCTGAGGGGTGTCAGCTCCCTGCTGCGTGTGGTGAACACTGTGTCTGTGAGTCTGTCTCCGCGCTCAGTTGGAGGCCATCGCGGTGTCCCTGCCACAACCACCCCGGGCCCAGGACACTGTCCAGACAAACAGGAGCGGCCCGTGTCCCCCGAAGCCGGGCCGAGCCTCCATTCCCAGGACCAGGCATCGGAGCGTCCTGTCTCCCCCGTTGGGTGCGGCCGCATCCCCTCGGTGAGCCCCGCATCGGGTGTGGGTTCAGAGCGGAGGCCTCCAGCACACACCTTGGGTGTAACTTGAAACCAGTTCATCAGACAGATGTGTGATACGGTTTTCGTTGTTTAGCAAATGTTTACGGCTTTAACTTTTAAAAATCCCACCGCAAATCACTTGCATGTGGGAGCAGGGCCGGCTGAAAGCCATTAGGCTGGCACACGCCCAGTGTGCGGGGGTTATGTCGTCAGAGAAGGCGGGGTGGGTCCACGCAAGCCCCCCTCGACCTGAGGAGCCCCATTCGGAACAGGAGCTCGCCTCCCAGGCTTTTCCCGGAGAAAGAAACTGGAGCAGGTAACTCTCCAGCTTGCATGCTGCCCGAGAGGTTGCAGGGCTCCGTGCCATCGTCCAGGGCTGTTCGCCTGAAAGTGCCAGGCGGCTTGGCTGGCATCGACCCAGTGATCCAAGCCCATCGATATTTCCCCAAAGAGCACAGTAGCTCCAAGCGCCTCCGTCCTTCCTCATCTGAATAACGGAGACGAGAGGATTGCACGGGGAGAGAGGAGGACGAGCGAGCTAGTCCTCGATCTGAAAGTGAGCGGTCTCTCTTGGTCCCGTCTCCAGTTTCCATGGGGATTCAGAAGTGGGCGGCACCCTCAGGCGGTGGGTGGGGTGATGCTAGAGCCACTGCCTGTAGCACCTGGGCCCGGCCCAGGGCCTGGGAAGCACCTAGAGAAAGGGTTCCTCCTCTCACGGCGGGACATCCCCTCCCCATCCCACTCGCATCTCCATCCCGAGTGTCGCCCACCGGAAACGCCCTCAACATCCAAGACCATTCTGAACGATGAGGCAGAGGCATGGAGCTCCTATGTGGTAGGAGTTGGTCCACATGAAAAAAATGGCCAGGAACACTGCTCCCAGCTCTTCCTTTCTTTCTGGATTGCTTTCAATTGGCAGTCAGAATGCAGAGCTTGAGTAGCTTAAACTTTTAACATATATTTTTATTGATTTTTAGAGAGAGAGGAAGGGAGAGGGAGAGAGAGAGAGAGAAACATTGATGAGAGAGAATCACGGATCGGCTGCCTCCTGCACGCCCCACACTGGGGATGGAGCCACAACCTGGGCATGTGCCCTGATGGGTAATCGAACCCTGACTTCCTGGTTCACAGGTCGATGCTCAACCACTGAGCCACGCTGGCTGGGCAGAACTTGAGTAATTTAAACAAACTTTGCTCAATGTATTTCTTCTGAGAGGTAGTGACTAAAACGAATGAAAAGAAAAGTTAAGAAACCAAGGATGCCTTTATCGAATTGGAAGCACAATTAGATTATTGAAATGATTTGTATATTGATCCAAGGGAACTTCTGCAGGGTGTTTGATATGTGGAGCCCACTTACAACATTAGGAGCAAAGGCTCATTTTCTCACCCAGCATGTTCCCCCAACATTTCTGATCCTTGAGGGGAGGACGGTGGTAGAAGGTAAGTGCCCAGAAGGTCCTCGTTGTCTTTTATGTATTAACCAGAGGCCCAGTGCATGAAATTCGTGCACCAGAGGGCAGGGGGTCCCTTAGCCTGGCTGGCACCCTCTCACAGTCTGGGATTCCTCGGGGGATGTCTGCCTGCCGGCTTAGGCCCCATCCCTAAAGCCTAAGCCGACAGTCAGACATCCCTCTTGTAGTCCGGGACCCCTCGCTCCTTACCACCTGCCTGCTCGCTGCTCCTTAGCACTTCCGTGGAGGCGGGAGAGGCTCCCACCACCGCTGCTGCGCTTGCCAGCTGTGAACCCGGCTTCTGGCTGAGTGGCGCTCCCCCGTGGGAGCGTACTGCCACCAGGGACAGCTCCTGTGTTGAGCATCTGCCCCCTGGTGGTCAGGGCACATCATAGCGACCAGTCATTCTGCTGTTTGGTCAATTTGCATATTAGGGTTTTATTATATAGGATCATCGCAGCCAAAATCACACTGTTTAAAAGATCGCTTTCCCCTGGTTGTCAGCAGACAGGATTATTTCCTTCCCGGGAGGCAGGCCTTCGTCACGGACGAGGGATAAGAAGGTCTCACACTATCTTTCTGTCTCCTTTCCAGCCCAGGAACCGAGGATAAGAGACGGCGGCCGAGGCGCCTGAGACGTGTGGGAGGCTCCCTCACCAAACGCAATTAAAAAACAGAAACAAAACCCATAGTATTTGCACTTTGTACTTTAAATGTAAATCCACTTTGTAGAAAGGAGATATTTAAACGGACTACTTTAATCTGTGAAAAGGGAGGGGCTGGCTTCGGCAGGTTAATCACATACAATGTATGTGTCCCTGTGACCGTGGACATCTCCGCTGTTCGGGGTGGGCTTCCACTTGCTCTCTGGGTCCCCTGGGTGTCCGCGTGGCGGACAGCGGCTCGGGCACAGCGGCTGCAGCCGTGGCTCCTCCCTGGCACAGGATGGGGCCCACAGGCACTCAGCTTCCTCCGGCCGCTGCTCTGAGACCAACCGTGCTGGCAGCCTCGGGTCGCTGTGGGAGCTCACACTTTGGTCTGTAAGGTTTGCCGTCAGCCGCCGGCCTGGCATGCAGGTGGCGCGTGCCGGGCTGCGTGTCTCTGGGACCTGGTCCCTTTGTTCTGCTTTCTCGAGGTCTCGCTCCCGTCACGTTGGCAACCACAACAGCGGCGATGATGGGGTCTGGGGGACAGTCCCCGACACCTTCGTGGGCCTGCTCTGCCACCTCAAGGTTGGCCGCAGGCAGTGAAATCAACGCTGGGGGACTCCCTCCTCCCTGCGCTGGCCCCAGGTAGCGGGCAGGATTCAAGGTCAGAGAGGAGTTGGCATCAGGCCACAACTGCCATCTGCCCACCTCTTCCCTTCCACCTGGCCTTGCCCTCCCGGGGCCCCTGGAAGGTGGACTGTGCCCTGAGCAGCTCCCAACAGTCTCCTTAAAGGAGGCGCTGGGATAGCTGGGCGCTGGGTGGCGCGCCCTCGGCAGGCAGGGCCTGGGCCCGATTCCGTCTCCTCCTCATTCTTTCCTGAAGGCCCTGAGGGCACAAGAACTTGTCACTGGGCCAGTCCTCTGGGGGGCACTGGGGAGGGACTGATCAGGACCGGATGCTCACACCGAGAGCCACAGAACCGGCCCCTGTACAGCCAGGGGCCACTGTCCAGCTGGACCCCGTACTGAGCGGCCACGGCTCTGCGGCCCCTGGGAGGCCGGCGGGGGCTGCGTGTGACCAGCCGTGAGGCTGGCTCGGCTCCGACGTGTGGTCGGAAAAACACCTCCGTGGGCCTCACTCCCCAGCACGTGGCGGACACCGACCCCTGCGAATAGGCGTGAAGACGGCGGCTTCTCCCTGTTTAATGTGCAGAGTGAAAGCTGAACCTGGAGCCGCTAAACCCTCACCGTTGCTAAGGACACAATTACGCTCCTAAACTTATTGGATAATCTTTTCTATTTCTGAACTTTGGACTTAATCGTTTTTCTTAGATTGAAATAAAAGATGCTGTCAAGACCGTCCCTCTTCTCTTCCTTCCGGCTGAATGCACAGGGTTGCACTTGCTTGACGTTGGGGTGCCCCCTGGGGGAGGCACGGAGGAGGCTGGGCCCGACGCTTTGGAGTCTGGCTCCGCCCCACGGGGGTGTGACGAAGGGCAGTTGCTGAACCTTTTCCCACCTCGGTTCCCTGTGGACGGTGGGACGCACCTGGGCGAAGGCTCTCTGGGTCCGTGTGCGACGCGCCCTGACTGTGAAACAGCCCTGCGCTTGCTCGGTGAGTCCCAGCCCTGCCCGTGACTCTCCCCTGCTGCCCGCTGCTGCGGGGACCATAGGGGAAGCAGAAGAGGCTCTGATTTTGACGGAAGCAGGTGCTGTTCCCTGAGTCACACGCTCCAGGTCTGGGCCTGCCCCTCTCTTCTCCGGCCCGGGCCCTGTCCTGGCCAGGCCCCCTCATGTTCCCCTTGGGCCGTTGCTGTGGCTCTTGCCTTCTTCCTGTCCCAGTGGTGCTGAGACGTGGCTGACACCCTGCACGGTCTGAGTGCACAGTGCACAGCGCAGCGCCCCCCTCATGTTGTGAAACGACTCCCATGAGTTTAGGTCCGTCCGTCCTCACAGGGACAGACAGCAGTTGCTTCCTGGTGCAGAGGACGTTCGGGTTTCCTTTCTGTGGTGCCACGTGCGGTGGCAGCGACGGCCGCCACGCTGTGCTTCATGCTGATGCTCCTGGTGCCAGGCTCCGCAGGCCCTCACCCTGAGCTGCTCCCAGAAGAGGGGTCCCCGTGAACCCATCTCAGCGCGTCGTGTGCAGTAAGGATGATCCCCGAAGCGGGTTAGGAGAAAGGCAGCAGGACACCTCGGGGAGGTAGGGCTGGGACTGGTCGGAGCGGGTGGGAGGGGATAACGTGTCCGTGTCCAGGAGGCTGCGAGCCTGTGGGAGGGGCGGGCGGCGG
>NW_005353666.1:558098-559984 GCF_000412655.1 Myotis brandtii | reverse complement strand
CAGCCAGTGCGCTGGGCTGCGCAGATGGTTCTCATTGCCCAGCATTAAGATTCAAATCTAAAGCAGAACGCTGGTTCCCCCAGGTACCGGCGCAGCTGGCTTCAGTGACAGAGGCCTCCCTCCCGGGTCCTCCCTCGCCCTCCTCCTCCTGCTTAAAAGGCAGCCTGCATCCTTGTCAGAAATCCCCACGTCAGACATTATTTACAAGTGCCCGACCAGCTCATAAATCATGCCAGGATCCCACACCGGCCTTTGTGAAGTCGTCCAGGTGACAGGAGTCAGCATGTTTGTAATCATGTGGAGGAAGGGCTGACACAGTCATAGACTGCCAAGTGGGCACACAGATTGGGCAGCGCAAAGCTGCTCCAGAGAGGAAGTAAGGATGTGTGCAGCGCTATACGCGGCTGAGATGGCAGTGGCGGTGGTGACAGAAATGGTGATGATGATGGTGAAGGGGATGGTGATGGTGACAGGGACGGTGATGATCATGGTGATAATGATGTGATGATGGTAGTGATGGTGATGGTGATGATGGTGATGGTGATGATGGTGATGATGGTGATGATGGTGATGATGGTGATGATGGTGATGATGGTGATGATGGTGATGATGGTGATGATGGTGATGATGGTGATGATGGTGATGATGGTGATGATGGTGATGATGGTGATGATGGTGATGATGGTGATGATGGTGATGATGGTGATGATGGTGATGATGGTGATGATGGTGATGATGGTGATGATGGTGATGATGGTGATGATGGTGATGATGGTGATGATGGTGATGATGGTGATGATGGTGATGATGGTGATGATGGTGATGATGGTGATGATGGTGATGATGGTGATGATGGTGATGATGGTGATGATGGTGATGATGGTGATGATGGTGATGATGGTGATGATGGTGATGATGGTGATGATGGTGATGATGGTGATGATGGTGATGATGGTGATGATGGTGATGATGGTGATGATGGTGATGATGGTGATGATGGTGATGATGGTGATGATGGTGATGATGGTGATGATGGTGATGATGGTGATGATGGTGATGATGGTGATGATGGTGATGATGGTGATGATGGTGATGATGGTGATGATGGTGATGATGGTGATGATGGTGATGATGGTGATGATGGTGATGATGGTGATGATGGTGATGATGGTGATGATGGTGATGATGGTGATGATGGTGATGATGGTGATGATGGTGATGATGGTGATGATGGTGATGATGGTGATGATGGTGATGATGGTGATGATGGTGATGATGGTGATGATGGTGATGATGGTGATGATGGTGATGATGGTGATGATGGTGATGATGGTGATGATGGTGATGATGGTGATGATGGTGATGATGGTGATGATGGTGATGATGGTGATGATGGTGATGATGGTGATGATGGTGATGATGGTGATGATGGTGATGATGGTGATGATGGTGATGATGGTGATGATGGTGATGATGGTGATGATGGTGATGATGGTGATGATGGTGATGATGGTGATGATGGTGATGATGGTGATGATGGTGATGATGGTGATGATGGTGATGATGGTGATGATGGTGATGATGGTGATGATGGTGATGATGGTGATGATGGTGATGATGGTGATGATGGTGATGATGGTGATGATGGTGATGATGGTGATGATGGTGATGATGGTGATGATGGTGATGATGGTGATGATGGTGATGATGGTGATGATGGTGATGATGATGGTGATGGTGAAGGGGATGGTGATGATGGTGGTGATGGTGATGATGGTGATGGTGATGGTGATTGTGGTGGTGATGATCATGGTGATGATGATGTGATGATGGTGATGGTGATGGTGAAGGGGATGGTGATGATGGTGGTGATGGTGATGATGGTG
>NW_005353666.1:551430-557612 GCF_000412655.1 Myotis brandtii | reverse complement strand
TGGTGATGGTGATGGTGGTGATGGTGATGGGGACGGTGATGATGGTGATGGTGATGGGGACGGTGATGATGACGTGATGGTGATGATGGTGATGTGATGATGGTGATGGTGATGGTGATGGGGACGGTGATGATGATGTGATTGTGATGATGGTGATGGTGACGGGGACAGTGATGATCATGTTGATGGTGATGATGGTGGCGGTGATGTGATGATGGTGATGATGGTGATGGTGAGGATAAATAATGATGGTGGTGATGGTGATGATGGTGATAACTATATTTTTTCCCTAACAACACACTCTACATAGATCAAAATTTGTAAAACATTTTGATTGATTAGATATTTAGCTGTTTTTTGGTATTTCTTCATTCTAAAAAGTGGGATTAGCCATCTTTTACTATAGTGCTGTGAACAAGCCTCCCCAAACTCCATGGCTTAAAATCATGCTTATTCCGGTCCATGCCCGTGTGCTGATGTGGTTGGTCGGTCTGGTCTGGGCTTGGCTGGGCACAGGTCTGCTTCTGTCCCATCCTCTGAGGTGAATGGGCCGTCTGGGCGTGGTCTCTGCACTGGCTGTGCCTGAAGCACGGGTGACACGCCCACAGCACAGGCATATCTCAAGCCTCAGCGTGTGACCTGTGTGGTCAGAACTCGCCACCTGGTTCAGAGCCAGTCGTGGGCAGGAAGTGCGTGCCCACCAGGAGGCCCTGGCGGCTGTGGGTTCAGAGTGCTGCTCACTGACTCCTCACTCAGATGCAGCTCAGCACATGCATGTGTCCCGAGTGTCTTGGTCGCAGAGCCATGTGCAGAGTGTGGCTGAAGGCAGAAAAGGGGATGCGTGTGCGGGAGCCGTCTCAGACATAGAGAAAGCAGGGCACGCTTCCTGCATATGCACATATATTCCACCAGGTGCCTGGAGCAGCGCCTGTGGCTTAAACACATCTCTTACCCAAAGCCCGTGATAAAGCCTGGGCGAGGCATGGACACCTTGTTTGGTGGTGGATGGAGATCCCGTGACTCGAGGAGCAGCGAAGTGATAATGGGGTTCAGCGTAAGAACATATTATATATATGGTATATGTATGTATACACACACACACACATATATATATGTGTGTGTTTGATTGATTTCAGAGAGGAAGGGAGAAGGAGAGAGAGATGAAAATATCAATGATGAGAGAGAATCATGGATTGGCTGCCTCCTGCACGCCCCACACTGGGGATCGAGCCCACAACCTGGGCCTGTGCCCTGACTGGGATTCGAACCCTGACCTCCTGGTTCACAGGTTGACGCTCAACCAACCACGTAGCCCCGCCAGCCGGGCTAGATTATATTTTTAATAAACAACAGTTATGTCATTAAGTTAAGTCACGTTGGCTACCGTTTCCAACAGCTCAGATCCCCAGAGAATGGTCTGTATTCCACAGTTCCCGTCAAGTTAAGACCTTTCTGTGGTTAAATTTACGTATTTTCCTCTCACAGGTTTTTCCCTTTAGTTGTGTCTTAGTTAACAGAAGTCCTTTCCTTTTGACTTTTCCATTTTTCATACTCTTACTGTGACACAGATACGCCACTTCGTGCATTTGAAGCGGACACGCTCTGTTTCGGGTCCTTCGGTCTTTCATGCCCGAACGAGATGAAGGATAATGTGTCTTTGCTCAGCGCCGAGCACACGTGTTTTGCAGAGCCGCGTTTGTGGAGCATGGGGTGTGGCGGCCGCGCCCCGTCTTGTGATGAAACGCACGTTGACGATGAAAGGGAAGTTCATGTAAATAGACTTGGAAGGGAAGACGCTTGAGCAAACCCAGCTGGTTGCCCCGAGGGCGCTGGCAGTCCCTGCGCGCTCACAAGCCCTGGCCCAGGGCCACAGGGCTCTGACTCCATTCGAAATGGGATGCACTTTCAATCGGTGACCGTATGTTCGGTCGGGGGTGGTCTCCCCCGAGGCAGGCTCAGCTGCCGAGAGCAGTCGCGTTGCTCCCGGGGCCACGCGTGGACTCCGTGGTCGGACACGGGAAGCCCCCAGGCCGCTGTGTTTATACATCGATTTCAGGGCCGACCGCACGCGTCCTTGGCGCTGCACCCGCGGGTGGGAGGGTTGAGTGCGATTTTACAGTCGCTCAGCGGAGCCTCAGGAAGCGAGAGCTCGGCTCCGACCCCGGCCCTGCAGACGCTGACTCGGTGTATCTGAGAGGCCCTCTCAAAGCCCCATTGACGCCGGGGCCCTGGGGAGCTGAAATAGAGCCGTGTAAGTGCTTTGTAAACACGGCCGCCCGCCAGCTGCAGTCTCCTGTTTCACCGGGACAGCCCCGGGCTGCTCCGGGACGCGGGCCTCGCCCGCCAGGTGTGCCCGGCCCCTGCCGCTCGTTCCTGCGGAAGAACTTCAATTGTCACTTGGAAATGAAACTGTATCTGCAACTTCAGACGTCAGTACTGCACTGAAGTCGGCTACATCTCCGAGAAGGCGGCCGGGCTGCGAGACTGTCTTGATGGAAACTTCTGGTCGACCTCGCGATGCACCGTCTCCTGCGAGCTCCTCCCGTCCCACGGCTGCTGTCGGAAAGGACCGGCAGGCATGTCCCGCGTGGCGTTGCCTGGTGACTCCGCTGGGGAGGGGCACCCAGCTGTCTCCGGGAGGTACTGGCTGTGTGACTGGGAACGCTAATTTCCTGCTCCGCAGCCCAGGTACCCTGAGAAGTCTAGTTTAAGGGCAACTGCAGAGAAAGGCTTTCACGTGGCTCCTGCTCCTGAGCTGGCTTCTCGTCCTTGCATTTGGGCGGAGGACACGCCCTGCTTGGCATTTCAGCGCCTTTGTCCAGCCCAAGCTCCCACTTCCAGGAAAACAGCGTTTCTGCTTCAAACACAGTGCGAAGAGCATCTGACACAGCCCACCTCTGGGGCCGCGGCAGGGAGGGGCTGGAGCGCATCTGGCCTCGTTGCTGCTCATGCAAACTCTTTCCCAGGCTTTTTTTTTTAAATGTTTTTATTGATTTTTAGAGAGAGAGAGGGAGGGAGGGAGGGGGATAGAAACATCAATGAGAGAGAAACATCATCTATCGGCTGCCTCCTGCACGCCCCCTACTGGGGATCGAGTCTGCAACCCAGGCATGTGCCCTGACCGGGAATGGAACCGTGACCTCCTGGTTCCTGGGTGCCATCCCAGTCTTAACACAAAAGTTGGGACACCTCCCCCTTCCTCCACCCTCCTGCTTCTCACCCACCACCCCCCCGGGAAACACGAGCCCGAGGACTTAATCCCCAGCCGTTTGCAGACAATAACATTTGGTCGTGTATAAAAGTCATTTCAAACCTCATGAGTTCAGACTTGAAATATGGAGGGTTTTGAGCTAATTGTTTTTCCAAACATAAGGTCCTGACTTTGAGAAAACAGTTAACAGTTCAAAAAACGTTTGGACATCAGATAAGAATTACAAAGCGACGTTCAGATACGTTTCAGTAAGAACAGAGGAATTAGAAACATATGAGCCACGGATTCCTTTAAAACCCGCTTGCACTTAAAGATTAAGGGGCCGAGAGATTCTGATTAACCAAATGTGTTCAAGGACTTACTAAATCCAAAACATTTAAATCACAGTGAAGACATTTAGGGAGAAAAATGGCTGCGATGTGTACTCAGTCCACCCCGGCCGGGCGAGCAGCGGCGTGGGGAGCTCGCAGCGTGATTCATGGTCAGCGATTCTGAACTCGGGCCACGCGAGCCATGAGGGTTTCATTTGCGGACACACGTGCCACCTTCGCACCGCTTTCTGTGTCCCCGAAAGAAGCCTTACGGGGTCCGCAGCGGGAGCAGTGACGGGCGCTGGGAGGCGAAGAATGAAACGCGCCTGGCCGGCTCTCCGTCATTTCCCGACACACGAGTCGGCGAGTTCAGATTTAATAAATATTTATGAGCGACGTTCCCTTCTGTCCAAGGCACAGTTTTTCCCCTCAGTCAATGGCAGCCCCACACACAACAGCTTCAGAGCTTACAAACCTGTCTCATACAGGATAGTCAGTGAAGGAGACCAGGCATCATAAAGAGAAAAATACAAGCTAAGGTGACGTTGGTGACCAGAGCCCACGCAGGCGGACCCGCGCCAGGGAGATCGGGGGATGAACACATGGGCTTCCCGGTGGCTGAGGCAAAGGGACAGACATGATGAAGTCGGGGGACAGACATGATGAAGTTGGGGTGCCTGGAGGGACCTGCCGGGAGCCAAGGCCTGGGGATCGCAGCGGCTCCGTGAGTGCATCCCCAGCAGAGGGACATGCTCACCCCCTCCTGTCCTCTCGGGATGCCTGTGAGACGTCAACCAGTCCATCCACGGACGGGGTCTGTCCCCCCCTAGTGAGACAGACACTCAGCTCCTTCGTGGCCCATCTCCCGAAGGCCACGGTGTCCTGGCCTCCCGCGCGTCTGGAGCCCGCAGGGACAATGTCTCGCTCTCTGCGTCATTTCTCCTTTCACCAACGATGAACTCGGAAGTGTGCCCGGTGTTCAGTGTCCGGACACTGGATGCTTCGTGTAGCATCCGTGTCTGCAAACCCGCGCAGCAGCGGGAGGCGGTGGGTGCTCCTCGCCCGCGGGACCCGCCTTTGTTGACAGAATGTAAAGTCACATTAACTGCCTTTGTCCCCTGGTTATAGAAACGGTCTTTTCTGACTTTTCCATAAATCAAGGAAAACAGAGGGAGATGTCCACCATCTTCTCCAGGGGATGATAACTGTCATATTACCTATCTTCATGGATGAAAGACATCGCGGGCTGCGGGGGCGGGGCAGGCAGGCTGTCCTCACAGAGGGCGAGGGATCGCACCCCTCACCGGCCACCATCGTGACATGATGCTGCTCCTTTCTCATTGTTAAAAAGGTTACTGAAAAAGGAGTGATTCGATAGACACCGTATTCACACTGGTTACGTCGTGCATTAGTCTTCAGCTTACGCGTCTCCCAAGAGGTTTCTATGCAGGCATTTTCTTCCTGGCTTTGCTTTCCTTCATTTCTCAAGACTTCTGTGCTCTCGCAGATTTATAGAGCAGGCTTGTAAAACACGTCGAAAGTACGGAAAAATGGGAGCCATTGATGGGTTGAGTGTTGACGGTATAGTGTTAGCTAAGCACCTAGCAGATTTCACAGTTTGTCTTCACGCCGAATGTCTGAATGTCAGAAAGAGACACAAATCCCCAAGCTCCCTCTTCCTGGGGGTGAGTCTGTGTCCAGGGGGCTGGTGTATGGGATGGGAATCGGGCTGGCGTGTGCCCTCGGGTGACACACTGCATCTGCACATCTTGTAGGAACTGACCCGTCCGTGACAGGACCTTCTCAATGGCCCCACTGTCCTGGGACGGGCCTGTGGCAGGTGTAACCGTGAGCCAGGGCTTACCGTGGCCACCTGGGCTGACAGGACTCTGCCTCTCTCCAGATAGTGTTTCTCGGAGCCCTGGAATGTGCCCGCCTGGCTCGGGGGCCATAGGCGGCCAAGTTCTTATCTCAGAGCCGCTGGCTCCGCTCTGCATTCCATCCCTCCCTTAGCTTCATTCCCTCCCACGTCTCTCCTGCACCCCGCCCCCCCATATATCCATGAAAAGGGTAAAGAAATAGGGTTTAACATAGAATTAAAATGAACTTCATGACAGGGATTTCAAAAGCTACTATAGGGAATCCATTGGTTAATATGACATTTCATAAATTACATATTTTTTGGTCAAATTCTTTATTGTTCTCCAGATGTTTTCATTTCATGGGCTGGCAAAAAAAAAAATTCTTAAAGTATGTTTCTTCTCTATGTGTTTTCGTTTAAGCTCCGTAGTTACCCCCAGGCCGTATTCGGGGAGCATTCAGCGGTGCCTCGCGGGAGGCTCCGGGGGGACAGCCCCCTGCGATCAGGAGCCGGTTCCCGTGCCCACCAGGGGCTGGCAGCTCGGGACCCGCACACCAGAATCGCAGCCACATCCGCCCTCGGCCTTTTGATTGGGAGGAGCCGCCACACTCCTCAGCCTGTGAGGGATAAAGTGACGTCTGATGCCCACCAGGTGGCCCTTCTCTGCCAGGGAACGTGGGGTCAGACCCAGGAGATGACGCCATGGGCTGGTGACCCGGGCTGTGGGGCCGGCAGGGAGGAGAGTTTCATCCTTGGCGCGTCCCCCACGCTCACCCACAGGTAACCAGGCAGGTTCCCC
>NW_005353666.1:549343-551368 GCF_000412655.1 Myotis brandtii | reverse complement strand
CACTGCCACCAGGAACCAGAGGGGGTGAGTCCCGCTTACCCGGGCATCCCGACATCCACTGGGCGGACTAACTGATACTAAGAAGCAGAAGCAAATCTCATAGACATCTCTGTTTCTGTTCTGTTCAGAGACAGGAGACTTGACTTTGGGTGGTGAACACGCAACACAATATACGAACGATACATCATAGAACGGTGCACTTGAAACCTGTATCATGTTATCAGCCAATGTCACCCCCAATAAATTCAGTTAAAAATCAAAACGATAGCAGAGTCTTCCCAAATGCCGTCATCTCAGAAAAATGGCAAAGGACAAAAAAGACTCAGTCGAGAGCCCGTGCAGGCTCAGTGTTGGTCACCTCCCCACTTTTTATTTTTAAATTTTAAAAATATTTTTATTGAGTTTTAGAGCGAGAGGAATGGAGAGGAGAGATCGAGAAATATCCGTGTAAGTGGAACATGGGTCGGCTGCCTTCTGCACACGCCCTGCTGGAGACCGAGCCTTTGGTGCCCAGAACGATGCCCGAGGTCAGGGCAACACCGCCCACTTGTCATACCGGACAGTGGTTCCAGCTCCTCCTGAGGTGCCATTCCCTGCGGCCATGGGTGTGGATGCACGGGGCAGGCGCAGGTTTAGGCAGCTACTGGGACACTTGGCTTTATTAACACGTCACGATTCCCCCAGAATTTGGGTGCCCTGACCCGGGAGGCCCTGGTGCCCTGACCCGGGAGGCCCTGGTGCCCGAGTTCCCCGGGAGGCCCTGGTGCCCTGACCCGGGAGGCCTCGTGGGACGGAGGTGGCGCGAGTGGTTCTGAGCGGAGCGGGGGCCGCGTCCGGCCAAGCTGTGCTGAATGAAAGCATCGTTTTGTTCGTGGGGAGCCCGGAGCTCCTGAGGACACGGCCTCGCACTGAGCCCCTTGGTTTCCAGGCCGGCCGGGACGCAGCAGGCGCTGGGGGAGAGGCCGCCGGCCCACCCTGACCCTGAGCAAGCAGGACACTGGGCTTGTTCTTCATGGCTATTTTGGAAATTTTCAGAAAGTATTTTTAAAATTCATATGAAGTATGAAATGAAAATTCCATCATTTCAGTTTTTCGCGGTAACCAGTTCTAACCTCCGATGAGGTAAAGCAAACAATTCATAAAACGGTGACTGGACGAGGGTGCCATCTAACTTGGTCCCTGGCTACTTGGTTCTGTGCGGACGGAGACCTGAGATGTCGGGGGCCCTGGGGGGACTGACGTGTACGTGCTGCACGAGGGCTGCTGTGGGCCAGGGGTCAGGAAGGGGACAGGAGACAGGAGGTCAGGGGGGAGGTCAGGGGGGACAGGAGGTCAGGGGGCAGGAGGTCAGGGGGCAGGAGGTCAGGGGACCGGAGGTCAGGGACAGGAGGTCAGGGGGCAGGAGACAGGAGGTCAGGGGTCAGGGGGCAGGAGGTCAGGGACAGGAGGTCAGGGACAGGAGGTCAGGGGGCAGGAGGTCAGGGGGCAGGAACGGGCCATCCTCCATGTGCAGAAATGCAACCCGAGGCCCGAGTGGCTGAGAGGGGGACGAGGGCAGGAAGGAAAGAGGAACACATTTCCTTGTTTTTTTGTGGATTCTGGAGGCTAAAGTACAGCCGGTAATAATTCTTATTTTTAAAAAAATATGTATTTTTATTTCGGAGAGGGAGCTAGAACGTCAACACGAGAGAATTGACTGGCTGCCTCCTGCACGCCCTGAGCCGCAACCTCCGGGTTCACAGGTCGAAGGGCAACCACTGGGGCGTCCGCTTCGGTTTTCCGATGATTCTGGGAAAGCCTGTCCCACGGACAGACCGGCACCACTCGGCTGCTCCCGGGCACGTGGTGCCTTCAAGGTCTCCTGGTGCCCAAGCTCTCGCGGGACCTGAAGCTCTCGCGGGAACTCAAGCTCTCGCGGGACAACTGGGCGCGGAGTGAGTGGCGGAGGAATCCCGCAAATCTTGACCCGCCCGGTCCTCGGTACTGAGCGCGGGGTTGGAGGCCGCCTCGCGTGGGAGCGGCAGC
>NW_005353666.1:494547-548603 GCF_000412655.1 Myotis brandtii | reverse complement strand
CGAGGCCCGGCGTTTGGAAACCGGAGGAGGAGGTGGCGGTTCTGCCTGCGGGCGGCCGGCGTTTCTCCTTCTCCCGGCGGTTCTCCTTCTCCCGGACCGACGGGCCCCATGGAGGCCCCAGGAGACGAGGTCGCGGGAGAAAGGCGGTGCGGGAGGCGCTCAGACGCCGCCCTTGTTCTTGCGAAGGCGTGTTGTGTCTCCTACGCGAGTCCTTCTCCGCGGGCGGGTTTCCCAGGCCCCGCCGCCCGGGCCGAGCAGCTGGAAGGCGCTGTGTCACGGCTTCTCTCCCCGGTCAGGTCGGGAGGCCCGGTTCCGTCCTGTTCACAGCGATGGCGGCGGCGTGATGGTTTTACAAAACCAAGGGAGTAACTGAACGAGAAGCCTGCTGTGCCCTGCGCTTTTCTGGAAGTTTCTGTGTGGTTGCCGACCCTGCGGCTCGGTGACAAGACCCTGGAAGGTCTGGGTGGCGAGGAGCAGCGGGCGCGGGGACCCGCCCCTCCGTGCTGGGTGTCCTGCCAGGGAGGCCGCAGTGATGGGGCCCAAGAACACACACACGCAGATTTCCAGGAAAACGGGTTCACGTGTGAGAACGGGGCCCGCCTCGGGGGCTGCTGGGAAGGTCCAGTGGTCAGCGAGGGAAGTTAAAAGTTTAATATGAAAACTTCAATAAGATGAGATCGTTTCAGCCCAGAGCGTGCCTGGCACAGTTAGCACGGGTTCCTCGCTGTAGTGACCATGGTTGTGGTTCCTGAAGAACTGACTCAGGAAGGCAGACTACAGCTCAGTACGCTCTTTGACTTTTCGTGTTTTGGTGTCTGCAGTGTTAACAGCTCGGGGTGACACTTGTAGCGAGAACACTGACCCGCCCGTCTCCGCGCTCAGTCACGAGAGCCCCTCTGTGCTCCCTGTGGGGGCCTTTCTGTTTCCTGTCGTAGGCGGCTCGCAAGTTACACCTACGACCTGATGTTTCCGTTTCGGGAGGAAGCCAGGTGGTCAGTGCAGGGCAGGCAGGAGGCTCAGAAAACGGTGTTTATAACAAGCAGGACGGGCACCTATTTTTGGACCAGCGCTTTTGCAGTCCTGCTGTGACCTCACCACGTGTCTTGTTCTTTGCTCTTTCTTTCTGACCTTTATTAAGACAGCGGACATGTGCCTGACATTTTTTTTTGAAAGCCTTAGGCTTTTTATTTGTGTTATAAGTACATAAATGGCTATTTCAAGAAAACAAAATGCAGTCAGTTCAGAATGAGAAAGTAAATGAAGGCTCCCCAGAGCACAGGTGAAATCTTGTGATCATGTGAAGTTTGGGAAGAAAGGGTAGAATGACAGGGAGAGATGCGTGTGAGGAGCAGGCAGATGGATCGCTGTCATCGCAGACAGCGCGGCTGCAGCTCTGGCGGGGACATGCAGGTGTCAGGATGCTTGTGTCCCCCACATTTCATGCAGTAGGTGAGCATCTGCTCACTAACTGAAGTCGCCAGCGTGCGTCTGAACCGCCCTCCTCGCTGGCAGTCACAGTAAAGGCTGAGCCGAGCTTTCTCGGCATCGGCCGGGCTCACACACGGGTGTCCGCCCTGTTCTTAGCAGCCTTGCGCTGGGCTCTGAGGCCATGTGCACAGATTTCCACCCAAGTCCATTTCCTCGCAGGGATGGGCACAGGTTTTCCTAAGGAAAGGCGGCCTTTTAGTGAAGCTGCTGCAGGGACAGAGTCCCCGAGGATGTTGGACACAGGGCCGGGTGTTTTGTCTGGCTGGCTCTGTGGCAGCGGGTCAGGCCAGCGCCCATCCCCTCCCGAGGGAGCCGGGCTAGCAGAGTGTCCTCTGGTCAGGGGCCCAGGGGACGGCTGTGCAGAGGCCACCCCAACCACTCCATGGGGGCTGGGGATGCTGCTTGCTGGCTTCTCAGGACGTTTATGAAACCATCGTTTTCTGTAGTCTCCATGCATAGCAGCGGCCCCCTTTCCAGAAGGCCCCGCACAGCCGTGGCCTCGTGGTCCCGGTGGTGCCGCTGGGTGACCCCACACTTCACATGGTGTGGTCTCCAAACCCTTCATTTGTTCTCCACTTCAGCATTTGTCTCAATTTGCATGGTTTTGACTGAAATCATATGGCAATATTGAAGCCTCGGACAAAATCAGCAAATTTCATCTGACATTATTGCATATAGGTTCATGAGGTTTTGTGGTTTCTTCATCAAACGTGTAGTTAAACATTACAAAATGAAACCATAAAAACCTCGTCTAGGAAAAATCCACGTCTCTCTGGAGGCGCCAAATGGGCTTGTGCGCTGCAGCGTTGGGGCTGGAAGAGGTTAGTCTGAAACTTGGTAAACTCGCTTGGATGAGACATGAAGTCCAGCAATTAAATTGGTTTTAATAATGTTCAATTTTGAAGTAAAAATAAACTAAAAAGAGGGCTAGTCCAAGAAAAGCATTGTCCTGAGTATTCTGGCCACTGCGAAGTCAGACGTTGAATGGAAGCTTTGACCAGTGTCCACAGGTCAGCTCGGCGTTGGAGAAGTGTCACCCTTTCCTCCCAGGTGGGGCGGTGGGGACATGTCGGCACACCCCTGCCCGCCTTCTCAGCTCAGCCACTGTGGCTGCTGTCCCTGCAGAAGGCGTCCTGTCTCACATCCCCGCAGCCTCGCTCTGCTCGTGGAACATTAAAACGGAAACATCCGTGGTGTGCGGCGGCCGAGTCCTGTCTCCTCGGACTCCCCTGCGCTCGGCCCTGGCTCCCCTGCCCGGAGTGCACCCTGTCCCTGCGGAGCCTCAGCCTCACGGTGTGCTGAGTGGGCCCGATCTTTGTGGCTGTCAGAAATAACCTGTATTTATTCTGAAATAATGCTTCCGCCGTTGGTTCTATATAAATGTAATTTCTATTTACTGTAGAGGATTAAGAAAATACAGGAGAGTATACGGAAGAAATTTAAATAACTTACATTTCCGCCACCCAGAGAGAACTATTGCTCGTGCTTCCTTGCAGGCTTTTATGCATAAATTTATATAATTGAGATTATTCTGTATATATATATTTCAGGCTCCTGTTTTTTTACTCAGTATCACATTGGGAGTCATTTGGTTCGACCTTCGGGGACCCCACAGTAGAGCGACCCTGTTTGCTTGCCGAGTTTGGGGATAATTCGTCTTTGCTAATGCTGTAGATACTGCGACAGTTAGCTACCCCTTTGCTTGAATTGATGATTACGTTTTGAGCCTTGGAAGTTTTATGGGGTCAAAGGTCACACATGTTAGGTTTTGCATAAAAGTTTGGGCTCATGATGACACCCTGCACAGAATGCTGCTGGATTAACATTTTAGCTACTTTGCCTAATTCTTCAGATTTTTGGGGTAAAACGATACAGAGAAGTATACTTCCTCCTGTGGGACTTTTCTCTGTTGAACGTTGGGTTTCGGGACAGAGGGAGCTGTGGGACGACAGGTGGCTCCCAGGACTGTCCCGGGAGGAGGACTGTCTGTGTGGGTTACAGGCGTCTCCCAGGAAGTGATGTCGTCGTCCTCACCCCCAGAAATCGGGGATGTGGCCTGTTTGGAAATAGGCTCTTTGCCAAAGCATCGAGTGCAGGTGAGGCGACACTGGGGCCGTGGCCCTGGCCCAGTACAGCTGGTGTCCATGTAAATGGGGAATGGGACAGGCCACCCACCATGTGAAGACGGAGGTGGAGAGCCGGCTGGGGCATCTACCAGGAGGCCTGAGAGTCCCTGGACCCCAGAAGCTGGAGTGGGGAGGCAGGAATACACAATGAGTTTTGGGGGAGTATGGCCCGGAGGCACCTTTGTCTGGAACTTCCCGCCTCCAGGAGGGTGGGAGCCACAGCCAGTGAACAAGCTAGAAACAGAATGGTCCCGTCACGTACACGATAAGCCCCAAAGCAGAGACCCCAAGGATGCACCCTCGAGAGTGGGAGCTCCCACAGATGACAGGAGTGGGTGTGTTGGGGCCACAGGAGGTCGCAGGTGAAAGGACGACTGAGCCTCCTGCTGGACTTGCCCCACCGTGTCCCAACTCCTGAGCCGACCAAAGGAGAGAGGAAGCTCCCCTGGAGGGACGTGTGCCCTGGTCGGGTCCTAACATCGAAAGCAGGAGCGTCCCAGGTCGTACCTGCCTCCGGCCTGAGAACCAGCAATCGCCACCGTGGACTGAGCAAAGAACGCATCTCAAAAGTAGTTGTTCTGTTACAAATTCTTTTCTTAACCAAACCAGGACAGAGTTCTGATATCTTCTCCGGAAGAGTCTCCTGCTTTGAGAGGCTGAACAACAGAGATACACCTCCCCCCACCCCCACCCCCGTTGTGAGCGGTGGGTGGCCAGCTGCTGCCATGGCTCAGGAAGAGCAAGCCTCTCTCCAAGGACACAGCTGAGGGACCAGCCCCGCCTCCCCCTGCAGGTGCCAACGTTGCGTTTGGATAACTTGGGGCCCCAGCTCCGAGGCCACTTTCTGATACTGTATTGTCATCATTGTCATGACTGTTTGGGCAGAGGTAGGTCACTGCCTCTGTTCTGCCCGTCCAAAGGCTCTACAGAAAGACTCTCCTTCCTAAGAGTTACTCACAAGAGTCACCTTCCAGAGTTGTCGGCAGCCTTCCCTCCAGAGGCAGGAGGCCAGCGCCCATCTGACAGCATCACCTGTGGCAAAAGCAAGGGAAGTGTCCTTCGCCAGTCAGCGGGGACGCCGGGACCAGGCTGGTGGGCTCCCCACCCAGGTGTGTTTGGGAACTGACACGATAGGACCCCCTGCTCCCACAGACGGGGCTCTCCCTAGAGTTCAGACATAACTCTCACCTTTACCTGTGAGGACAGCATCTCCGGCTCCTTTCGTGGGTCATCAGTGGAGTTCAGATGGGCTCGGGCTCCAGGCGGGATATCGGCCACAGCATGCTGCCCGGGGCAGACTGGGACAAAGCGCCCGCTGGCATCCAGGCACCACCTGGAGCCCCATGTGAGGAGGACTGGCTGCCCTGCCTGCCGGGGCCTGTGTGTGCACAGGTGGGGGACCCACATAGGTGTGGCTTCCTACAGGAGCCTGTGCCCACCCCAGGTGACTAGCGTCCCCCACGGCAGGGACCACGGTGGCCACAGGGCAAACCTGGCCCAGCAGAGAGGCTGCTTGCCAGTCGGGGCCCTGGGAAGGGACCCCAGCCCCCATCTGACTCGGCCAGCTCATCATCAGAACGGCTCCTTGCTCACACAGGACAGCATTCCTGCTGCCTGATTAAAGGCATTTTCTTTTGTGAATTAAACCACACTGCACAAACCCCAAATTGTCCTGGGACCAGCCACACAGGCAGCCGCTTTCTGAATGCTGGGGGCCCCGGCTGGGCCCAGACCACCCGGGACTTTAGCAGCTTTGGTGCCCGTGGGGCCGCCGGTTCCTGTGTGTGGGGTGGGAGCCGGTCAGCGAGTCATAAGAACAGTTACAAGAAAAGCTCGCTTCCCCGCTGTTTCCCATAATTGCCCTTTCTCAACCCAATATGATTTCAGCGGAAAAAAGCAAACATTCATTGGCTCACCCTTTTCTCCCTCTTTCTCAATATTCCTTCTTTTGTTTATAGTCAGTACAGGCTGACTGTGGGTGCTGACTGGGAAGCGGAGGTCCTGCACCTGGGTTCCCAGCGTGAGGCCGGGTGGGCGAGGGGTGGCCAGGCAGAGAGACTCTCAGAAATGAAGTGTGGCTGCCACCAAGCGTGGACTCCAGACTTCTGTCTCCTCTGTGGACAACCACACTGCACCGTCGCCCTTGAAACAAACTGCCCGTCGAGGAGCATCGCTCGGACTATGAAAAACACCATGCAAAGCCAAGTTTCTTTGCAGACGGTGTTTGTAAAACTGTACACTTGAAACCTGTATAATTGTATTAACCAGTGTCACCCCAACAAATCCAATAAAAATGAAAATAAATAAACAGCAGAAGGAGACCCAGTGCTGGCCTCTCAGCCTACACGACGCTCTGCCCTCCTCCCTGAGGCCCTGGCCTAAGTGGCTCAAGGTGACCTTGTGAAGGTCGTGAGGACTTGCTCCCCTGTTCCAGGGAAACGGAAGCCTGGGAGCAGAATAGCCATCAGGTGTCGGGAGAGGAGACCAGCTCCAGGAGAGGGAATATTAGGTAACTGCAGGCTGTGCTGAGAAACTGCCTTCTCATTGCACCCGGGGATACGGTGCTGGCACCCGAAGTGGCTGCAGGGCGTGGAGCCGCCGCTGGTCACGCTGCTAGCCGGGCTGAGATACCCCCGGAGTGAAAGCTGTGGGATGTTGGAAACAACCTGGGGAACGGCTCAGTACTAAAGACAGTTTATAGTGATCTGCAAAATGATTGAAGAAAAGTCATACCAACAATCTCTGTCCCCCAAGGAAGTAAAGGCCGCCCAGCAGAGATGATGAGAGGGAAATGATGAGAGGTCAGAGGTGACGGGAGCAGGCAGAATGGCCTCTCTGGAGGAGCCGAAACACTTTTTTTCAGAAGACACGCAGACACTCCTAGCAAGGAGCCCGGAAGAGGCTGCTCTGGGGAGACAGGACCCACGTGTCCTCAGGGACCCCAGTAGTTCCCTTGGAAGGTGAGGGTGCACCTGGCAGTCTCCTTCTGGCACCATGTGCGGGGAGGCTTGCAGGGGGGCAGAGAAAGGAACGCCGAGCACACACCCACCCCCCCAGCTCTGGCAGGAGGAGCTCTCCGTTACTGTCAACCTCCAAGAAGTGCTCTCACCACTTCCCCTCGAGGACCATCCCCACTGGTCCTGCAGGTTCTCCAGAGCCGCTCCGGGCCATCGGCTGGGACCACGCAGCACTTCCTGTGACATGGGTCTCGGGCGCCTGAGCCAGCGCCTGGGTCCACCCAGCGACCGCCGCTGAGCCTCCGCTCTGTCCTTGCTGTGGGCACGGCGCTCACGGTGATCCCAGAGGGGCTTAGATTAATGAGAGTGTGAACTCACATCCGTGTTTACAGATTCCTGAGGGGAGGAGGGAGAGGCCTTGTGGTTACCATCTGATAGCCTGACAGCAGGTCGGGAGCACCTGCCTGCCCATTGCTGTCCGACAGGAAATCGGGTCTCCAGCCACCCCAGCGCTTCGATCTGCATCGTGCAACTGAAACCATCTGATAGCCTGACAGCAGGTCGGGAGCACCTGCTGCCCATCGCTGTCCGACAGGAAACCGGGTCTCCAGCCACCCCTGCCGACAGGACGTTCCCACTCCCTCCAGCAAAACACCCCAGCGCTTCGATCTGCATCGTGCAACTGAGAACAAATAGGAACGATAAACGTGCCCGGACTTCACTCCTATCCCTTAGGGGAAACAAGCCCCAATAACCAGGCTCAAGGGTGCAAGCGGGTCTGAGGTCACTGAAACCTCAGCACCATCTACCCTCCGGGCCAGGCAGTGTGAAGTGCTGAACCTGAGACGAGAACTTCCACGTGTGAGAGACTCCGCTGCTCAGTAACCTTTCCCGGTGGCTTGTGAAAACGATCCTTTGGCTGAACATGCCCAACCCTCAGAAATGGAGGTGTTAGAAGAGCCGTTTCCAGCCATCTGGACTGCTCTCGGGGAGAACATATCTCACTCCAGCGGGTGAGGAGAAACCCACATGCTTTTTACGCAACTAAAAGTAAAAATGGATGGATGTACAGCAAACTCCGCGTGACTTCTGAATTTACTCCCCCACGTGCCCCAAACAACCTTGGGGTTCAAACCTGCAACCCAAGCATGTGCCCTTGACGGGGAATCGGACCCTTCAGTGCTCAGGCTGACGCTCTAACCCAGCGATGGCGAACCTATGACACGCGTGTCAGAGGTGACACGCGAACTCATTTTTTTGGTTGATTTTTCTTTGTTAAATGGCATTTAAATATATAAAATAAATATCAAAAATATAAGTCTTTGTTTTACTATGGTTGCAAATATCAAACAATTTCTATATGTGACACGGCACCAGAGTTAAGTTAGGGTTTTTCAAAATGCTGACACACCGAGCTCAAAAGGTTCGCCATCACTGCTCTAACCATTGAGCGCATCTGCCAGGGCTAAACCAGTGACGATGCTTGTCACGCTGTACACAGGCGTGAGAGACCCCCTATGGAGAAAAACAACTCAGCCAGCATGTTCCTCAGGGTCATCTGTGGATCTCACAGTCTAATGAGCAAGTTTCTAGCTAGCAGTGGTTCTCAACCTGTGGGTCGTGAACAATGAAAATACATCCTGCATATCAGATATTTACATTATGATTCATAACAGTAGCAAAATTACAGTGATGAAGTAGCAATGAAAATAATTTTATGGTTGGGGGTCACCACAACATGAGGACCTGTATTAAAGGGTCGCGGCCTTAGGAAGGTTGAGAACCACTGATAGAGGAAGAGAGAAACTGTGAGGTTTGAGGCGCACTCCTCGTTCCAGGATGACGTGGGCGAGCAGGGCAGAGGAGGAAAGGGTACAGCTCAGGCAGGTAAGCGCCGGGTCCAAACAGTTACAGTTCAGAGCATTCCCGACGAACTGTTTGTTTATTATCCCAATAAAGTCACATTTGTCTTAACCGCAAATATTTTCCAGTTCAACCTACATTCCATAGAAGACCAAAGGCAAAAGGGATGTGGCTGAATGAAAATGAGTAAGTTTTGGAAAAACATAAAAATTTAAATTCATTTTTCCATTTTTAAACCGAAGAGCTGTGTGAGTGTATCCTTTAAAAACGCAGAGGCCTCAGTCCTTGATGAGTTTCAGAGACGCAAGTCAAGGCCTCGGTGATGAGAGCAAGCCAGCTGCCAGGGCCTCAAGAGCCCAGGCCGTGAAAGGGGTGCTTCATGCAGCACATGCTCCCCGGAACGGCCCGAAGTCAGCACTCCCCACCCTGTTCTGACATGAAGCCAGGCTTGCATAACCATTCTAGAAACTGGCTTCACTGCAGATTGCCAACTTTCCTCAGTGACTAGATTAGTTTTTTTCCTGGGTTTAAAAAGTAGCAACACAGGCCCTGGACAGTTTGGCTCATCAGGTAGAGGTTGGCGTATGGACTGAAGGGTCTCAGGTTCAACTCCTGATCACGGACATATACCTGGGTTGCAGACTCAATACCTGCTCTGGGTCGGGGCCCATGCAGGAGGCAACCAATCATGTGGCTCTCTCACATTGATATTTTCTCTCTCTTTCCCCTACCCTTCTTCCTTCAACTCTCTCTCTCTCAAAAAAAAAAAAAAAAAAAAGATTAAATGGTAAAACTATCCTTGAGTGAAATTCAAAAAAAATAGCAACACGGTTCATGCAAAGTCTGGTGGAGCCCGTGACCCTGCGCTGAGCTGAGTGCACGCTTGGGGATGACCCAGCAGGGCCACCCTCTAGCCACAGAGCCAGGCAGCCTCTCCTGCTGCTGTGAAGAAAGACTGTCCAGTGTTTTCTTAGTTTCGAGAAATAGGGGAATGTCAAGATTAAGAAGCCAGTAATGTTCTGTTTCAAGGACTTTTCAAAATTGTTTTTAAGAAACAGATCTAGGTCATTGGAAAAAAACACTATAATGAATCACTAATCTTGTCAGAAATCAGGAAATGGATTTAATGTTTGATCTTTTGATCGGCAGCGTCAGTGGTGGTTTGGCATTTTGGCGAAGGTGGTTCTAGCAAGGAGGGAGTTGTTCTCTTTTCCAGCTAAAAATATTTTTCTGGAAAATACAACCGTGGCTCTAAGCCAGGAAAGTGTTATTCTCTTTCTCTAGAGAGTTCTGGGAATTGTTTCGTGACCCAGGATGGTAAGGAGGGTGCACTCTTAAAGCCCTGACCACAGTGCAGAGTAGGTACGATGGTCTCCCTTTCTTCTTACTCACAGACTCCAGAGGGAATAATAATATTTGCACCCTGATAACTAAAAAGACAGATTGTCCATTGAGATAGATCTTCATTTAAAATAGGTGATAGCATGAGAGTCCAAGAGATATAGATAGTAATGGTCCCTTCAAGTTGTGATTTCATGGATTCAGAATTGTCTGATCGATTGAAAGACCAACATATGGTTGCTAATTGCATGTTTTTACTTACTTGCCAAGTAAATGTTACAAATGGAATCTACAATCATTATTTTATTTGAGAAAAAAGAAGGAAGACTACATTCTAAATATTCTTTCTGAAATGATAATGTAACTCAGTGCCAAAACCAGTAGTGATGATCACTTCCTACTCTGGGGTAGGATGTTTGGCAAAGATTTGTCTTCCTTGTTGTCTTTGGTATTTGTTTGTTTATTTGTTTCAATAGGTCCAGTGACAGGCATTTCTGGCCCCTTTCAGGGTGGAACTGGGAGGCTATAAGCCACAGACAGGAAAGTAAACCCTGAGATTATAAATTTAAAAAATATCAAAAGTCTGATATTGACATCGTTGGAGTGCTGGAATGGGAGGAGAAAGAATATGATGCTTGAAGAAAATTACTTGAAGGAATAATGACCAAAAGCTTCCCAGATATGGTTAAAGACAAAAATTCACAGATTCAAAAATTTGGTGAACCGCAAACAGGATAAACTCAAAGAAAACCATGCTTAGGTGCATATTAACCTGGAACACTGGAAACGAAGCATAAAGACAAGTATTTGAAGAGGTGAGGAAAAGAAAGCCTTTTCAGGAGGCACAGATGAGTGACACTGTTCTCATTTTTAAAAAATGTATCTGTTCTTGTTTCTTAAGACATTTAAATCAACAAATAAGCAGAGGAAAGGGCATTTGGGCTCCGCTAAAGGATGTGCAAAACATGAAGTAAAATAAAAATTAGTGGGCAGATTATCTAAATATTTGGAACCTTGAACAAATATTTGGTTTCACTTCGAGGCAAATAAACAACTTGTTGCTTTTTTTTTTTTTAATCCCCTGTGGCTCCTCTGTGGCAATGGCCAACAAATGAAAACACTGTAAGGTGAGGGATGAACGGCAGGCGGTGGGGCGGGTAGGGAGGCTGAAGACAGTGCTCGCTACCTCTGCAAACCAACTGCTTCCTTCTCTTTCTCTTTTTTTAAAAGATATATTTTTATTGATTTTTTACAGAGAGGAAGGGAGAGGGATAGAGAGTTAGAAACATCAATGAGAGAGAGACATCGATCAGCTGCCTCCTGCACACCCCCTGCTGGGGATGTGCCTGCAACCAAGGTACATGCCCTTGACCGGAATCGAACCTGGGACCCTTGAGTCTGCAGGCCGACGCTCTATCCACTGAGCCAAACCAGTTAGGGCAACTGCTTCGTTCTCTAACTTATTCCATAATCACGGTGTTTCCCTGTGAGATGCCGTGGCCTCCTGGGAGGGATTGTGGCTCCCGCTTTTCCAACCTGGAAAGTTTGTGACCTGGGATCTGAGGGGTCCCCAAGCCAATCTCCTTCTGTTACACAGGTGGTTCTAGACCAGGGGTGGGGAACCTTTTTTCTGCCAAGGTCCATTGGGGTATTTGTAACATCAATCACAGGACATACAAAACTATCAACTTAAAAATTAGCTGCTACATTTGGTCAAACATTTAATTAGCTCGCCCCCAATGGCTTGGCAGGGCCAGATTTTGCAGATCTTATGTGGTCCTTGGCTGGACATACCCCACCCCTTCCAGACAGAGACCTTTGTCTCCTCACGTCAAACAGTGCTTGTGGACTCCCACGTGACTTAGAAGTGTGGCCCAAATGTACCTGAAATCCACAAACCCTCCAGTGGGCAGAATAGGACTATTAACTATATGAAGTGAGGTTCCCCCTCTCACTGAAGACGTTTTATTAGCATATATTCTTCATGTCTTTGTGAAACTCCAGCTGCCAATCTCCTAAAAAGCTACTAGAAAAGAGGCAAACATTATAGAGATGAAGTGAGCATAGAAACTTAAAGAGAAATTAGATGAAAGCCTTTGATTATTGACTCGCAGGTGAAATAGAGTTTGTGTCTTCTCCCCAGTGGAGTCCACTGAGAATCTGCATGACTCTGTCCCTGCCTGCCCCAGGCCCTCGGCGAGGGTGGGAGGGCAGAGAGGCAGCTGGGTTCTGAGATGCTTCCTCATGGCAGGTGGGGCCCGAGGCCGTGCTTACAGGGACACCATGGGCATTTTGCAGGCTGGTGACTGGAGGCCAGACTGAGTGAATTTCCCTCCGCAGCTGGGGGCTGCCGGGCGGCAGCGGACCAGACATTTCCTCCCACTGCAGACTCAGAGGCTCTGCCAGCCCCTGGGAACCCAGACCCCCCGCCCGGGAGGAAACGGGAGCAGCTCTGAGTCAGTGCAAGTCCAAGTTGGAAACTACTCGGGGTCCAATGACTCGGCAGTTTCACTTGGAAGCAAGTGGGTTGGATTTTCTGCCACAGCTTTTGTGACTGAACTGAAAATTAAACTCAGGTTTAAAAGAAAATAAAGTTATTACAAAAACAACCTGGGGTTGTGGCCCCTGGAACCCTGTTCTGTGGCCTCCCGCACCCACATTCAGAGGGACGGGTCCTCAAGGCCTCTCCCGAATGGGAGCTCGGAAACCCCAGTGACCCGCCGAAACCCAGTGGCCTTTCTGTTTATGATTTTTTTAAAACTATGCCATATTTTTATTAATTTCAGAGAGGAAAGAAGAGGGATAGAGAGAGAGAAACATCAATGATGAGAGAATCATTGATTGGCTGCCTCCTGCACGCCCTCTACTGGGGATGGAGCACACAACCCGTACCTGTGACCTGTTGGGACTGGAATCCTGACCCCCTGGTGCCTGGGACGAAGCCCAACCACTGAACCACACGGGCCAGGTCTGAGCTTTTTCTTGTCGGAAGAGGGTTGTTACCCAGTTACTTTCCTGCTCTGTGTCTAACAAAACCCCGAGTTTGTTTGGGGAACAGTGTGTCCTGGTAAAATATTCCGTGCAGCTTATGGTGGGCATGTAGTCCCGTTTGTTACATGTGACCTGATGCCTCTCGGAGCGCTCTGTAAGCAGGAAGACTCGGCTGGCCAGTGACATGCATAGGCTGGAGCGGAAGCAGCCATCTTGTGCAGGAGGCAAGTGTTCCGTACTAGTTAGTGTAGGTAGTGACAGCTGCACTAGTGAAACTTCGGCGCAAAAAGAGGGTGGTAATGATGTATGAAAGTTCAATGAAAGTGTTCCCAATCCGCTGGTAGCTTTTCTTAATGTGGTGATTGATTACTCCAGCCCTCGGGCTGCCGAGTGCCTGCACCTGGCCAGCAGGGAGTGGGGAAGACTCACCTGCTTCTTAAGGTGTTGCTCTGCCAAATAAAGCTTAAACTCCAAAATGCTGAATTCACGGTCTTCCAAGATGAAGGTACTTCCCATCTGGACACATTTATTTCTCTTTCTGCTTTACTGCCGGTAGGGATTCTCCTGAGTCTGCCTTCTTCCACACAATGTGTTTTAGATATTCAGACACGTTCCTACGTGAATCGGTTCATCCTTCCGGCTGCTGACTCATGCTCCAGTGTGTAATCCCCCACAGCTGGCTTACCCATGCCGCTGAGGTTTCAGTTGTTTCTAGTTTGGGGTTAGAATGAAAAACATTTTGTGTAAGTCCTTTTATGGATGGATATTTTTATTTCACTGGGTAAAAACATAAGTGTGATATTTCTGCCAGTTTTCCAAAGCAGTTCAACCATTTTATACTTCCACCAGCAACACATAAAAATTCCAGTTGCTCCACAATCTTGCCAGCTTTTGGTATTAACAGCCTTTTCAACTTTAGCCATTTTGAAGTTAGAGAAATAGTACCTCGTGGTTTTATTTGGTGTTTCTCTGATGATTAATGATGGTGAACACTTTTCAGATGTTTATTGGTAATTTCTGTATCTTTGTGAAATGTTCAAGATTTTTGTCCATTTTAAACAGGGTGGTTTGTCTCATTTATTTTTGGAAGCTCATTATATTCTGAATATGAGACTTTTGTCAGATAGATGCCTTGCAAATATTTTCTGCCAGTTTGTGGCTTGCTTTTTTATTATGTCATTTAATGCACAGAAGTTTTTCATTTTGATGAGGTCCAATCTCTCAAATTTCCTGTTATAGTTAGTGCTTTCTGTGTCTACTCTAAGAAACCTTTGCCAGTTTAGACAATAAAAAGATATTTCTCTGTTTTCTTCTGGAAACTTTGTATTTTAGCTTTTATGACATATCTTGAATTCATGTTGGTAGGGTGCTAAGGAAAGGGTTGTGGTTAAATTTTCCCTGTATTTATCCAGGTGGTCAAATACAAGTGGTTGAAAAGGTCCCTTTCTCCTTTGAGCTACTTTAGTCATTGTCTCAAATGTAGCAGCTTTGTAGTGAGTCAGGAAATCACATAGTATGATGCTTCCAACTTTGTTCTTTTTGAAGTTTGCTTTGCCTGTTTTGTGTCTTTTGAGTTTCAAAATAAATTTGTAAATCAACTCATCGATTTCTGTAAAAAGCCGAATAGGATTTAAACTTGGATTGTGTTAAATCTATGAACAATTGCAAACAATTGAGATCTTAACAATACTGAGTCTTCAAATCTATGAACATGGTATACCTATTTATTTAGTTCTCTTCTAATTTCTTTTAGCAGTATTTTAAAATTCCCAATATTAAAGGATTTGCATGTACTTTATAAACTTGATACTCAACTATTTATGTTTAATGATATTGTACATGGAATTAATTTTATTTCATATTATATAGTTTCACCAAGTTAATACATAAAAACAATTGTATCTAACCACCTAGAAGTTGTTTTATTCTAGTAGCTTGTTGATTTCTTTATATTTTCTACATAAACGGCATTGTCTTCTTTAAATAAACAAATTTTTTTTCTTTGTTTTGAATAGTTTTGCTTTAATTTCTTCACTGCCCTATTTTAATAGAAAGGGCTTTCAGAACAATGTTGAATAAACACAATGAGAAAGGAGATCTTTGTCTTCCTGATCTTAGAACACTTACTATTTCATCATCGTTCGTGACGGTGCATGTAATGAACCCAGCATAGAAGGTAATGGTGAGAGCTGTAGGCTTTCTGTTTATTCTCTATGTCACATTGAGGGTGTGTTCTTGTATTTCAAGTTTGTATTTTCTGAGTTGTTTTTTTTTATGTATGAATGTTGAAATTTGTTAAGTGGCCTAGCCGGCATGGCTCAGTGGTTGAGCGTCGACCTATGAACCAGTAGGTCATGGTTCAATTCCCGGTCAGGTCATATGCCCGGGTTGCGGGCTCAATCCCCAGTGTGGGGTGTGCAGGAGGCAACCAGTCAATGATTTTCTCTCATCATTGATGTTTCTTTCCTCCCTGAAATCAATAAAAATATATTTTAAAAAAAGAAAAATTTGTTAAGAGTTTTTCTTGGCACATGATAATATATATTTTGCTTCGTTAATCAGTTATTGTAGTACACTATGCTGATTAAATGATAATCTATACTAATAAAAGGGTAATATGCTAATTAGACCAGACATCCATCTGGACATCCTTCCGGAGAAAGCCACGGTGGCGGGGGCCGAGGCAGAGGTGGTTAGGAGCAACCAGGCAGGCAGGCAGAGTGGTTAGGGGTGATCAGGCAGGCAGGCAGGTGAGCGATTAGGAACCAGCAGTCCCGGATTGTGAGAGGGTGCAGGCCGGGCTGAGGGACGCCCTCCCCCTCCCTGCGTGAATTTCGTGCACCAGGCATCTAGTGTTATATAAAGCATAACAATCATTACTTATAAATAATAAATTGATTTTACTTTACTTATAATCATGAATTTTTGGTGCTGAATGGGGGTGCTAGAACTGTTAAAGGTCTTGATTGTGCTGGTGGTGAAACAGCCACAAACATTTACCAAAACACAGAATGATATACCAAAGGGTTCATCTTACTGCATATAAATTACTTAATGATGATGATGATGATGATGATGATGTTAGCTTATAGGATTTTCATAGATGCCTTTTATCTCATGAATGGATTGAATTTTCTCAATTGCTTCCTCTGAATCTATTGAGATGATCATATATTTGATCAAAAGACTCCACACTCGAAAGAGTATATTCTGAAACCATAGGAAGCTCAAGAACAGACCTAACTAATGTATGACACGGAAATCATAATACTTGTTGCCACTGGAGATGGAATTGACTGGAACTGGGCACAAGGAAACTTGTAGTCTAATAGAAATGTTCATACACTGATGTTGGTGATGATTACACAGGTGTATGCACCTGCACACACTTCACTGGAATGAATGCTACTTGGTCACGATGTGTTAGATATTACACATTTTTTATTTATTTTTGTTTGTTAATCCTCATCCAAGAATATTTTTCCATTGATTTTTAGAGAGAGTGGAAGGGAGGGGGAGAGACACAGAGAGAGAGAAACATCGATGTGAGAGAGACACATTGATTGGTTGCCTCCTGCTCGAGGCCCAGGTCAGGACTTGGGGATTGAGCCTGCAACCGAGTTATGTGCCCTTGACCGGAATCAGACCCAGGACCATTCTGTCCAATGGCCGACACTCTATCTACTGAGCCAAACCAGTTAGGGCTACACATTTTAATTGTGTAATATTAAAAGTTCCTCATTTATATTTCTAAATAAAATTGATCAGCAATTTATTTTTGTAATAACTTCATCTAGTTTTGATATCAGGTAATGCTAACCTCATAAAAAAAAGTTGAGAAGTGTTCTCACCCACTCCGTTTCCTGAAATAGTTTTTGTTTTAAGATTAGTAGTATTACTAGGCGAATCTCAGCCAAGGTTGAGTAACAGGGTATTTATATTTTTGCCTAAAATAGCCATAAAATCCTAACAAAAATATATAGAACATGATTTTCAAAACACTGGGCCTCAGATAGAGAGAGAGAGTGATGGCTGAGAAAGGGGAAGCACTGAGCTGCCTCAGTTCCCAGCGGTGTTTCTAAGCTGTGTCCCAGGGAGGAAGAACTAGGCAGCCTGCATTGATCGATCTCCTGAGTCGACAGAGGAGAGAGTTTGGTGAAGCCGAGGTGACCGAAGTTCCCCGGATACAGAGCTGGAGAGGAGGCCAGCACCCTTAGGGCCCCGAGGTCGGAGAGGGTCTCTGCAGAGAGCCAGTTAGTGCCGAGCAGGGGGCTGGGATGACCCGTCTCCACGGATCGGAGGGTGGCTGGCACTCACACATGACCAGAAGTCCCGCCTTTTCCCACCAGCCACACTGGACAAACTCATAATTCACGGGGCATTGGTTAGAGCAGTCACAGAAGTCTTGCTTCAATAGTGGCAGATAATTATTCTTAGAATAAACACTGCTCCAGACTCACTTGATGAATCATAGAAGCGAGACTAGAAAGGATCAAGTTGCCTGCAAGTAAATTAACCTCAACCCGAACAAAGCCCATGAATATTTATAAGAATTCAAAAATATCCAGCTCCCAATAAGGTCAAATACACAATTCTGGGTTTTCAATCAAAGACTACTAAGCCTATTAAGAAGCAGAAAGACATGATTCATGATGAATAAAATTGTCAAACAACTACGACTAACCCAGAATGGACACAGATGGTAGAATTATCAGAGAAGGGCATTGAAGCAGTTATTGCAATGGAATCCAAATGTTCAAGAATTTAATAAGAGACATGAAAGATGAAAAAGACAAAAGTCAAACTTTAGGAATTGGTAAATACAGTGTCTGAAGTAAAAATACAATAGATCAGATCAATGACAAATTTTACATTGAAATTATACAAAATGATATTAGTGAACTTGAAAACTTGGAAATAGAAACTACCCAAAGGAATCCTAGAGAGAGAAAATAAAAATGGGAAGAGATGGGAACTGCGGGGCAGTTTTAAGCACCAACTTGTGATGGGAATCATCAAAAGACAAGATGGTGGGGGACAAGAAAAAGTATTTAAGAAAATACTATCTGAAAAAAAATTCAAATTTAATGGGAACTATATACACCCACAGATCCCAAAGATTGACAAATCCCCAGACATGAATAAAATGACACCAAGGCATAGCACAGTCACATTGTGAAAGGACAGAGCCTCCACCGCAGCCAGGGAGTGGCTGCAGAGGACGGAGGTGATGCTGGCGGCCAGAGGTCTGGGGCAGGTGATGGGGACAGACTGGGGGCCGCTAGGGCCTCTGGTGAAGGTGTGTCTGGCCAGTCCTCATGGAAGGAGGCCCTTTGCATCTTCAAGAACCTGGTCCTGATCTAATATCCCTGACTTAACTGGACGGATAATTTACACATGTGACGTGTTTGGCAAACGTTACAAAAGTTATAACTAGTGATGCTTTAATTAAACCTGGAGTTCAGACTGAATGACAGTGTCCCTTTTGAAAGTCCCCCTGTTCCCGGGGTGCCCACAGGCTGGACCCCTGCTCTGGTTCCCTTTATAGAGCTGCCGAGTATGGCGCCTGACTCGGGTACCCATCAGCTGAGAGACGTTTTCAAGACCAAGGTCTTGCTCCCCAAGAAGCGGAGATGCACTTCGGAGAGATAATTAGCAGGGAAGAGAGAAAAGTCTATCTTTCTTGCCGCCACAGTTTTGAGTCTGTAGGGCTTGTGAGGAGTTAAATTAAATGCCCCAGGACACGGCTGCCTGAGAAAGGCCTGGCTCTCGGGAAAAGGGGATGTGGTTTTCATTGACCTAACTGCTTTTTCCTAAGACACTGAGGAGTTAAACCCAGGGGGGGCAGCCTTTGGCAGGAGCCTTCCCTGCCCTGGGCCCCTGGGGACAGAGCCAGCCACATCTGGGAACCCGAACCTGAGCCACAGTACGAGGCCAGCAGCCAAAGCCTCCTTCATCTGGAAACATCCTTCTGTTGGTGCCATGTGTCACGCAGCGTTTCTGGTATGACAGGGGGAAGCAGGACCCATCTCTGCCTGGGATGCTCACAGCGGGGAATAGAACCTCTGTGTCCCTGTGGTGGCTACTTTGCCAGACGGCCAAGCGCGGGGTGGCTGGCCTCCTGGGCGCTCTGCAGGGTCCCATGGTCTCTGCCATTAGTCATCAGCTTTGGGCAGAGTTTTCCAGAAGGCATTGAAAACTGTGTTAAAACACGGTGGAGTTGACCACCAAACCCTTCATCCCCCGTGCAGAAGCAAGTTGACTTTGTGCTGAATTTGCTCACATGTTGGCCTTAGAAAAATGTAAATGTTTTTGTTGTAACGTTTTAAAGAATTGAATGTGTTGGGGTGACAACGGTTCTCTATGCATCATCTGTCCACTGCACTGTGTCCCCACCCCAGGTCCAGTCCTCGTCCATCACCATTGACCCCCTTTTACGCTCTTCCACCTCCCCCCTCCCGCCTTCCCCGCTGGTAATCACCATGCTGTTGCCTGTGTCGATGAGGTGTGTGTTTTTCGATGTAACTTTTGGAAAATTTTACACCTCAATCCTGGTAGACAAAGACTCAGGTTAGTGCTGAGCCGGAGATGGGCAGACTGGCGAGTTTCCGTGACTCGGAGCAGCTGCTTTCTTCTGCGTATGTTTTTACAATTTCATCTCTTAATATCCACCAAGATATTTCTCATGTTTTTTTGATTTCTGAAAACTTTGATATTTTGTGTGTTTACACTTTAAAACATTCTTTAATACAGTTTGCGATTTAGTTTGAATAAACTACCCAATGTGAGGGCACGCTTGATTAAACAAAATGCTTCTCACACATGGTTTCCTCACCCTTTCTTAAAGCTGGACACACAGATTTCCAATATCCAGAGGAAAGATTTTTTCCTTTTGGATTTGCATCTACTCAATGCCAGTGGTTTCCAACAGGAGGATCAGGCGTGGGGTCCTTTGTTACTGCTGTTTCGGGGAGAGGGGCTGAGAAAAGGCTGAAAGGCCTTCTCTGATGCTAAGCAGTCCTAATAAAATAATGTTGATGCCAGACACATGTCTGGGACACGTGGGTTGCATTTGTCGTCCGGCCCACGAGGTTGGCTCTGGGCACGCCGGGCAGGGCCTGCGCTCAGTGCTGGAGGGAGGTGCTGAAAGGTTAGTGAGAGGCGCTTGGGCCCAGGTCCCCTCGCCGAGGTTCCGAGGCCTCGCTGGAAGGACTCGTCCAACTCTCTTGCAGGGGAATGAGCTGCTCCAGAAAGGAAGGTTAGCTGGTGTGGGAAGTGTGAGAGCAGCCGGGCCTCCACAGAGAGGAGCAGGGTAACTGGCACCAGGTGAGGCGGGGAAGGCTTCCTGTCCTTCGTGGGCTCAGCCTGGGCCGGCCCTTTCCTGCCAGCTGCCTGATAAGGTAGCAAATGGATGGTATTTCAGGTATCCGTGAGCTACTGGAATAAACACAGAATTATTAACTGCACAGTTCACTCGCCCGTTGATTTGTGCCAGTGGAACGCCTGCTTGAGCTACCCTTGGGTGGTTTCTAAGAAGTAGCTTACTGGTTGCTCGGCAGCACCTTCTCCAGATGGATTAAAGGTACTGACCAGGTGACGCTCCAGCATCCTCTGCCCTGGTCCCCTCGTCAAGGTGAATGACACCAGCCCAGCCAGCATGGCTCAGTGGTTGAGCATTGCCCTATAAACCAGAAGCTCACGGTTCGATTCCTGGTCAGGGCACATGCCCGAGTTGCAGGTTCAATCCCCAGTAGGGGGGTGCAGGAGGCAGCCAATTAATGATTCTCAGTAATCATTGATATCTCTCTCTCTGAAATCAATAAAAATATCGTTTTTTAAAAAGGTGAAGGACCCCATTCAGACTGATTGGGAGCCTGGCAAAGTTATAGATTCCATCAAGTTTGACTCTGGTAACCAGTGCGTGTGGCTTGGTGATAGAGTATAGCTGGGCCCATAAGTACCTTCTGAGGTTGCAAGTGGGATAGGCGACCCGAGACCCCCCGGAACAGCCACACCTGCCTTTTCGAAGGCCAGGTGGTCCGGGGTAACTGAGAGCTCTCAGAAGCTGGGAGGTCAGCAAATACAAGCCCCACGAGACGAGTATCAACTGCTCTTCCCACACAGAATGTTTCTGTGGAGATGAGAGCAAAGGCAGAGGCAGTGCGGCCCCCGGAGTCCAGCTCAGATGGAGAGGCCAGACCTGCAGGGACGGAATGCCCAGGGACCCGCCTCTGTGCTCTCACTTCCTCCTCTCACGTTTCTGTCTGCGGACACGGTGCCAACCTACGCAGGCGGTGCTGGTCCTGCCTGGGCCTGTGAGCCCGGACACAGTGCCCTCACCGGGCCTTCCAGCCCCACCTGGGTGAGCTGTTTCCCAGGTCAGACCCAACACCCTAACTGGAGAACCCTGGGCACCATGTCTATGCCACCCTCCCCTGTGCCCACGTTTCCAACCCTCAACTCACATGCGTGCTCTTTCAGGGCCCAAGACAAGAAGTGAAAATGATTATTCTATGGGCGGGAGGGTTTAAGCTCGGGCCAAGCCTGTGGAAATGCTGTGGGGGAAGCAGAGGCCTCACAGTTACTCCTCTGCTCACATCCGGGTCTCAGAATCCACACTTGCTCTCTCACACACGAGAGGGGTGAGGTGCGCAATGCCAGCCTCTGCCCAGCCTCAGCCCTGCTTCGTTGCCTTCCGTCTGTGGGCGTTCCTTTCTCTCAGCCTCACTCAGAGGAGCACAGGGCTTTTCTCTGGACCAAACTCAGAAATATTTTCTGGATTTATGGTAAGAGGATACAATAAAAAAGCCATCATGGTATGCATTAACTTAGATTTAGTATCAACCATTTCATAGTTTATTGGAAATCTTCCCTATCTTTAAAATGTAGGTCCCACTAAATCACTTTAGACCAGAAAATGTTTCTTCGGAAGTTAATGCTGAGATGACGTGGTCTCAATCATTACAACCTGCGTCCATTCCGTATGTCCTGCGTTCCTGTTTTACTTGAACCTGGTGCACGCATTTTACATGTCGCTTTAATAACAGCCACGTGTCACAGCTGAGCACGTCTGGGACCAAGCAACTCTTCTCAGGGGGCGTGCGCTTTGTATCGCGATTGTAGCGGTGGGTCCATGAATCTCCGCATGTGTTGAAGGTTAGAGCCCCACACTGAAGGGAAAAAATGTGGTGTTTGAACAGATGTCTATTAACTAATATTAATGAGTCTGCAAATAAAACTAGATCTTTTATATGATTGTGTAAACTCTAAAAATGCAGAGTTAATAAACAGTTATGAAACGATGAAGAGTTTATGGAGTGCTAAATAAATATCGACTCTATTTAATGTGTCTTGGGTTACAGTGTCAGAGCAGGTGTTTTTAGGAGTAATGAAGTGATGTGTCAAAACACAGTCTCTAAAACAAACAGAAAAAGACCCGGGATTGCAGGGGGAAAGGTTCTCCTGATGTCTGGCCTCAGAGTCAGACGTTCCTGACCATGGCTCCTGTTCCAGACCCGCGTCCCCAAAACTGTCACCAGCAAGGTGCTGCCATTAGGGTGCCAGAGCTCACCTGTCTGCTTCCTCCGGGCCTGGATGCTCACCTGCCACCGGCCTCCTGGGCTCTTCAGGCCGTGGGTGTCATGGAGTTGCAGCTCTGCAGGGACCCCGCCCGCTCTTCTGCCCTGGAGGGTGGATTGAACCTGGTGCCTCCCTCCCATGAACAGAATATGGGGAACGTGATGGAATGCCACTTCGCGGTGAGGTGACTCCCCCCCTGAGACTTGTCTTGCTTTCGTAGCTCTTCTCACCTGCCCCCTCGATCAAACGAGCAGCTTTGCTAGGACATATCCCAGGGACAGGCTCAAGCACGAGATGGATGGCAGCTCTGGCCAGTGGTCCTGCAAGAGCAAGAGCGAAATCCTGAGAACAGACCCTGCCCAAGTCATAGCCTCGGGCCCAGGACAGACCCAGCTTGGTTTGATTGGCGCCTAGGAGCCCGCGCCTGGGTCCCTGGCCCACAGGAGCTGTGAGGACACAGCTGTTGTTTTTCTGATGCAGTAATTTAGATGCATCTTAACCCTCAGGTGTCAGTGTAGGTGAGGCCCCGGGGCCCCATGAGGACTCACCGATGGCTTCCCTCCTTCCCACAGGCCTGTATTCATTCACTCATTTATTTATTTTTAATTTTTTTATTGATTTCAGAGAAAGGGAGAGGGAGAGAGAGAGAGAAACATCAACAATGAAAGAGAATCATGGATTGGCTGCCTCCTGAACACCCCCGACTGGAGATCGAGCCTGCAACCTGGGCATGTGCCCTTGTAATCGAACCAGGGACCCTTCAGTCCGCAGGCCATTGCTCTATCCGCTGAGCCAAACCAGCTAGGGCTGTATTCATTTTTAATTACACATCTCCGTGTGCTATCATTTTATTAATGCATTTGTTTACTTGTCTGTTGTTTGTATTTAATCTTAACTGTCAGTATCGGTGACTAGCAGACCTATGCATTCAATAAATACTAATCCTGTGAGTGAATGCATGGAAGACCCACAGACTTACAGTCTCTTACAAATGTAACTGTTTTGAGAGGGTAGATCCTTAACCAAAATGATCACCCAGAGAAATGTATATTAATACTGGGTCTGGAAATTTGGCAGAATTTTTGGTACCAAACTAGCAACAGCCAAGTCTTTGCTTTTGATTCAATAAGATCTTTTTCCCACTTTTGTTTCCCTCAACATTTACATTTCTTCTTCTTAAAAATAAAATATTGTATCAAGAAAAGTTTCTCCTTGCTGGTGACTGCAGACTGCTGACCCCTGAAGGCCATCGAGAAGTTTCTGCCTTTAGAGACTTAGGTTTCCGCCGGGAAGGCTCCTGTGTCTCCGGGCGTCACCCAGCAAGGCCCATCCTGCTCAGCCCTGCGGAGTCAGAACAAAGGGAGAGAAACGAAAGGTGATCCAGAAAGTAAAATGAAGGAATTAACGTTTCTGTGTGGATTAGTTATAATCTTAGTTTATGAGCCTTTCCCAGAAAATTGAATGTGGTGAAAGAGCGAGAAAAATACCACCACACATCGAGTTCCAGGGTCTTAAATGACCCGGGGAAGGGGCTTCCCCGGAGCCAAGAGAGCGGGCAGTGAGCTGCAGCTGAATTGAAGGATTGAGGCCGCAGGGCAGCGGCCAAGCCCACGTCTGTGCAAACAAGCAGCCCGCCAGCCGCCAGGGTCGGGACAGGGGACAGCGGGCCTGTGTTCCCTGCTGGCAGCCACCTGCTGCAGAGCCGGCCGTGGGGCTCTGACCCCAGGTACCCTGCGCTGCAGCGGTCACTGCCATCCGAGGATGGGGTCCGTCTGCAGGCTCTCTCTCCCAGGGACACGTGTTGGTGGCAGAGCCAGGGAGGCCCAGCTGGAGAGCTGAGCGCCCGGGACTGCCAGTCCTGCACTCCTGGCACAAACAGCCTCCTGTGAGAGGCTCCGAGATGCCAGCCTGGGTCCCAGCGCCCTTCTCCTCCATTTTCTTGGAAGAAGTTGGGAGATTTGGAAGCAGTGGCTGGGCTCCCGTGGAGCTGCCCGAGGCAGAATAAACACTGCCCCAAAAGAATCTATTCAGGGTAATTAATTTACCTGAGGGGGGCCTTGGAAGAGCCACAGGAGGCATTTCTAAACACCTAGCGGAGGCACCATAGTTTTTAAAAAAAGGCAATTTAACAAGGACTGTTTCTGCAGAAGTCGTTTTCTATCTAAACGCACTCATGGCGGGGCCTCGAGAAATGATTAAGTGTTTTTCTGGAAAACAAGGCAGGTATTCTGCGGCGACTGCTCCAGCGAGAACACTGCCCTCTCTGTGCGTCTGTCCTGATGCTCGCAGAGATTTTAAAAGAAAATATTTGGGCTGCGGCTTAGGAATCAAACAGCCCTAAGTATGTAAATAACAGGCGGGCTGGTAGTCTTTCTAAAAAACATATACTAACCGTAAACACGTGGCCACGTTCTGGCAGCCAGAAGGCGCTGTGAGGGGCGCCCAGGTCCCACTTCTGTGCCGATGGCTGCAGGACCACATGGGCTGCTCGCAGGGGGCGCCTGCCTCGGCCACCTCCGTGGGGTCCCCGGAAGCCCTTTTGCTGTTCGAGAGTCCTCTTAAGTTTATTGGGTTAGGACACTTTATTACTCAAGAGGGGGGTGTGTTCCTGCTCCGAGGGCGGTGCCCACAGTGGCCCTTCTTGCCGGGAGCAGCAGCGCTTGTCCCCGGGGGGCACTTGTGGGGGCAGAGACGCACCCATGCGGGATGTACCCAGGCCGCTGCCCTGCTCCCAGTGCTGAGCTGCGCACCAACCGCAGGGCTCCACCCACTTTCTCCCCGCACTCTTTTGTGTGTGTGTGTGTGTGTGTGTGTGTGTATGTGTGTATGTGTTTTTTGTTTGTTTGTTTTTTGCAGATTCATTTACACACCCATCCACCCTAGCTCTTACTTACCTTCTGGGTTTGGGGAAGGCAGGCCCTAGGATTTGTAAATCTGAAATCTCTTCTATTTAATAAGCACATTCTGATTTGGAGGTACCTACACAGACTTAAAAAAAGATTGTGTCACCAATGGGAATAGGTGTCTTGCTGTGGCCCTCCCAGGTGTGGTCCAGGGAGGGAACTGTTTATTGCATGTCTCTGAGCTCAGGCACCCAGAAACCTGTGCTGGGCTGTGTCCCCAAGGTCACACCCTCAGGCAGCATCCAGAACCCCATATTTAAATCCAAAATGCCAGGCATGGCTCCGTGGTTGAGCATTGACCTATGAACTAGGAGGTCATGGTTCGATTCCAGGTCAGGGTACATGCCGGGTTTCGGGCTCCATCCCCAGGCAGGTGCAGGAGGCAACCAATCCATGAGTCTGTCTCACATCCATTTTCTTTCTCTTTCTCTCCCCCTACCTTCCACTCTCTCTAAAAATCAATGGAAAAAATATCCTTAGGTGAGGATTAACAAACAATAACAACAAAAGCTGGTCCACAAACACAGGCACTCCATTAGTATCTGCCAAACCTGTGGAGCTGGGAGGCCTATGGTCTGCCTGCCTTTGGCAGTGACTTCATCCACTTTGTTTCCAGAAATGTCTGCTTTAGTCATGTGACTAATGAAAATAACCGCCTACACTGTGAAGAGTACACCCGGTTTATCATGAAAACAGATACACAAAATAACTAAACAAGAAATGACAGAGTCTTAGTGACGATCGTAGAAATAGATCGAAATCTGGCTTCAAGTCTCTCCAAATTCCAAAACTGTGATAATAGTTATGATAATAACTTTGAGATGTATACGGTTCAGAGCATAAATAAATAGAAAAAGGAATAGCTAGCTCTCCATGTACAAAGATGCTTTTCCTACGTAACAGTGCAATTATATTTCACTCAGAAGAACCAGGGAAGGATTACAAGAAATCATGCTGAGGAAACAATGGCTGTTTATACAAAGATAAAGTTAAATATTTACTCAAGACCATTCTTCAAAATAAATTCCAAACCAAGATTGAAAGGAAAACCTTTGAAGAACTGAACTCACACATGTGTGGGGAATAATAATCTTAAGTCAAGATGGAGAAGGACTTCCAGAGTATAAACCTAAGAAATAGTAAAATACTGATCGATTTAATTTTATAAACAGGCATATTTTAACATACTTAGGACAAAGTAGGTTGCAAACAATAACTCCAAATGATGTTCACTAATACTTAAGTAACATATAGCAACCCATAAAAATAGCAAAATTGCATTAAAAGTTGACAAATAACATGAATAAAATATTCATAGAAAAGAACATGAATAAAAAACTCAAATGGCTAATAATGTAAATTTATATCAGATGTGCGGGGAAATGTAATTTAATACTGTTTTTACCTCTAAAATCATAAAATAATTGGAAAGTTTTATTTATCTATCTACTAGAGGCCCAGTGCACAAAATTCATGCATGGGTAGGGTCCCTAGGCCTGGCTGGCGATCAGGGCCAATCTGTGGGGTGACTGGCGGGGCGATTGGGGGCTTCTGCTGGCACCAGCCTTGGTTGGTCTGGGGCCTGCGGGCTGGGGGCAGCTCCTGCATTGAGCGTCTGCCCCCTGGTGGTCAGTGCATGTTGTAGCGACTGGTCCTTCCACTGGCCATTTGGTCGATTTGCATATTAGGCTTTTACTATATAGGATGTGGTTAGGACACAGACACACAAACAGGGACAACTATGAGAGGCCCCGGGGAGAAGGTAGCTGTGGAGAGAGTCCCCCGAAATAGCCCTGCTGAGACCCTGACCTCAGACATGCAGCCTCCAGGGCGTGGGCAAGCCCATCTCTGCTGTGTGGCCGCCTGGTTGGTGGTGGTGGCCGTGGTGGCCGAAGTAGAGGAAGAGAAGTGGTCCCTGTGAGGAAGGAGCAGAGCTGACCTGTGGCCTCTGTGACAGAGGCCAGGTCACATGAACCACGGGGCACAGACAGTGAATGTGTGAGCCACGTGTACTATCTGCAAAGCAGTGTTCTTTAGGAGGGTGGCATTCTAAATGCAACTATACGTTAGCGCCAGTGGGTATTGCTAAAGAGTTCCATAAACTTTCACCAGTCTCGGTTGAAGAAGCCAGCGAGATGAGTTGGATAAATTACAAATACTGAAGTGACATTTGTGGAGTATTTGGTTTCAAACTTGAGAAAAAGTGGAAAATGCAGAGAAATATGTGAGAGAAAATGCCCCAAGGGCAAAGCTGTGATGGAGATTCCTGTCTGACAAGTTAGCAAACCCACAGAGGGGAGACCCATGGACAGGTAACAGAGCAGTCACCTGCCATAGATCTCCCAGCACCGGATGCCAGGGAGGGGGAGGGAGGGGTGGAAAGAGATTAACCAAAGAACATAGATGTACATATGCATAGGCCATGGATGCAGACAGTAGTGTGGGGAAGGCCTGGGCTGGGGCGAAGCGGGGGGTGGGGGACATCTATAATACTGTCAACAATAAATAAAATAATTTTTTCCTTATAGATGTTATTGACAGGCACTGTGAAATAGTCTCAAAGGATTCTAATACACGTTTTCTTTCTCATACAACAGAATATTGAACATAATGAATAAAGTGCAACCGTTTATGTAGCTAGTTGTCAAGATTTCTTTAAGTGGTGACCTTGAGTCATTATTGAGCGAGTTGGGGTGGAGCCTCAGTGGCAGCCTCAGCTTTACATGAAACTGCGCGACTGGTGCCGCAAGACCCCACACTGAGAACTCAGGGGACTTAATGAAAAGCAGGGCAGTTAAAACAGAGACAGGAAACCCCACTGTTGCTTAGGGAGGAAAAAGTCTTCAAATGTTGTTGCTTGAATAATGAAAGTCTTAAGGCAGTGGATACTTTACAGCCCTAACACCATCCTATTTCTTTTTTCCTGAGTGACATGTTTATGGTTTCTTATGAAATAAAAACCATCTAAAATTAGATGGCCTACCCAAGTTTGGAGCCAACCAAGAAGTCATAGCCTTCTTTTGAAATCACTAGTTCTATATAGGTTTGGAAAATTGTAGAAAATATTTGTGTTTCTATTATTTTTTAAATATATTTTTATTTATTTCAGAGAGGAAGGGAAAGGGAGAGAGAGAGAGAGAAACATCAATGATGAGAAAAAATATTGATCAGTTGCCTCCTGCATGCCTGCTACTGGGAATGGAACCTGCAACCCGGGCATGTGCCCTGACCCAGAATCAAACCCGCAACCTCTTGGTGCATGGGACGATGCCCAGCCAACCGAGCCACCCCGGCCGGGCTCTGTGTCTCTATTACTGAGTTTTGGTGAACACCTTTGGATCAAACATGGCTCACCAGAGTGTTTGTGTGGAGCACCAGCCTCTGGAGCTCTCCCCTCTGGGTGGACGTAGCCCATCTTTGTGTGCCTTTCATGCAGTATCGGGACCCACGGGCAGACCTGCAGGATGGTCTTGGATTGAGGCTGAAATGCAGATGGTCCCCTTGGTCGGTTTCATATCCTCCTCCCTCTGCTGCCTCTTCAGCCCCAGACCTTCTAGGGACTGAGTGTCATCCGCTTATACTCAACCACACCTCATCTTGGGCCTCCAGCGAAGCTTGTGTGTGTTGAACTTCTGTACGTTCTCTCCCAACTACACCGTGAGCACTTCAAGGACAAAGTGAATCTTATCCTTCCAGAAATAGTTTCATGCTGGCTATCACTTTGCCTTTCAAGCAGGAGGACATCAACATTTATTTGACTAAGCGAAGCCTATGCAAAGTTCTAAGTAATACCATCTTCTTAAAAATAACAAGGTTAATTCACAGTCCCTGAAGGCGGGGAAAGGAGAATAAACTTACTCTGTGAAAGCTCAGCTGACTGTTTTACCAAGAATTCCTGCTGACTTAGACTGTTTGGGGGTTTTGGGTGGAGGTGGTGTCTTCTCCCTCTAAGACGTCAGTATTACTGGTTTTGTCGCATTTCAATATGTAACTGACTTTGTATAATAAAGACGTGTGTTCAAATTCCTGTGCTAAAACTTCATTATGAGTCTGTTGTTACCTAAACAGTGACTTTCTATGCTTCGTCTTCGGATTCAGCTAAATGTTCAGGGTTTCTTTCTCACTGTTTAGGCTTTTCTTTATGTCAGGGTTTAATAGTTAGTTGTGTGCAACACACAAAGCACGGGCCAGACCAGCAGTAAATTCACAACAAGGAATCAGAAAGTGCAATCGGGAAAATTAGCTTACGGCACAAAGGTAGACATTTCCAGATGAAGCATGTTTTAGGTCTCTTTTTATTGAATTTTAAAATGGAAAACATAATTTGATTTATTCTCCTTTTTACATGCACAGAATATTAGATTCTTAAGTAACGTATTTGTAACAAACATGTTACTTAATAGTCTCAGAATTTAGGAATGTGGCAAATACAAGTGTATTTTGAGTTTGGGTTTTCTCTAGTCATTTTCTTGCGCTGAGTCAGTTGCTGTAGGAAAATGTTGGCTCATGTGTCTGAGCATCCTACTCTTTAAGCATTTGACAGTTCCCAGCTGTAGAATAGTGACAAGGAAGGGAAAGGGAGGGCAAACTTTTTGACTCGAGGGCCACAATGGGTTCTTAAACTGGACCGGAGGGCCGGAACAAAAGCATGGATGGAGTGTTTGTGTGAACTAATATAAATTCAAAGTAAACATCATTACATAAAAGGGTACGGTCTTTTTTTTTTTTTTAGTTTTATTCATTTCAAACGGGCCGGATCTGGCCCACGGGCCGTAGTTTGCCCACGGCTGGTTTAGAGTGTGAGGACTTTGATCATAAACTAATTCAACCTCTACAGGCTATGTAATGGCACAATCAGAATGGAAATGGCTGCATTTTCAAAGACCCATGAAGTGCTTGGTGTTTGGCATACATTATTTTTCATATGAACCCAAGAATACCTATTTTATAAAAGAAGATATTAAGATGCAGAAACGTTGATTTCTCAGGCAGGAGTTGGTGGCATAGCTTGCACTCCAGGTTACTCTAATTTATCTTCTGCATCTTCCCCAAACCCTCTCTATACCCCATTGCTTTCTTTTGAATTTAGAGTTTTGATTCTTGGTTTCTTGCCCCAAAGTGTTTTCCCACTGTACCACTGTCTCAGGTAACCACAAAGTGAGCTGGAAATATATCGCCTTATTGTTTCTATTGTCTATTCTGAAATAATATTAATTCTCTTTCCCATTTTTAAAACAATTTTTAGGCTGCTAATTCCTAACTTTCCACTATTTTCCTCTGATACAGTAGCAATATAAAAATCTTATATTCAAAAATAGACAAGGAACACAATTCAAGAATATGAAGGCAAATCAACCAATGTAAAAAGGGAACAGATGTAAACAATCACTGCAGGAAAGCCTTGATTTTCTCTTTCTACTAACAGACTGAGACCTGCCCCGTCCAATCACAACTACACAAATTGTATCCTCATTTGCATCTATAGTGATCAATCAGAACTGCACAATTTGGATGCCTCATTTACATAAAATTTACATAATTGGGAACCTGGGTGGAAAATTTCCTATAAAAGGTGGCCTCCTCTTTGTCTCCGTGGACTAGTACCTGGATCTGTGTCTCCTGGGCTGCAGCCCTTTTTGCTCAAATAAATGCTTTTTATTCTTTATTAAAGCCTAAAATTAATTTTGGTTTACACTATAAGTTACCATATTACAGATCTTTTTTTTAAAAAATTTTTATTATTGAGATTATTACAGATGTCCCCCTCCCCCCCCCCATTGTCTCGCTTTCACCATTCTATTGTCTGTCCATAGGTAATGCATACATGCATATAAGATCTTTGTTTAATCTCTTGCCAATCCCCTCACCCCCCTTCCCTCTGAGAATCATCAGTCTGTTCCATTTCCATGCCTCTGATTCTATTTTATTCACTAGTTTATTCTGTTCATTAGATTTCTTATTCATTTATTTTGATTTTTAGATTCACTTGTTGATAGGTATGTATTTGTTGCCATTTTGTTGTTCATATTTTTTCTCTTTTTCTTCTTCTTTCTCTTTTTAATGAATACCCTTCAACATTTCATATAATATTGGTTTGGTGGTGATGAACTCCTTTAGCTTTTTCTTGTCTGTGAAGCTCTTTATCTGACCTTCAATTTTAAATGATAGCTTTGCTGGGTAAAGTAATCTTGTTTGTAGGTTCTTGCTATTCATCACTTTGAATATTTCTTACTTCTGGCCTGCAAAGTTACTGTTGAGAAAAAATCTGACAGTTGTATGGGCATTCCCTTGTAGGTAACTAACTGCTTTCCTCTTGCTGTTTTTAAGATTCTCTCTTTGTCTTTAGCCCTTGGCATTTTATTTTGATGTGTCTTGGTGTGGTCCTCTTTGGGTTCCTCTTGTTTGGGACTCACTGTGCTTCCTGGACTTGTAAGTCTATTCTTTCGTCAGGTAGGGGAAGTTTTCTGTTATTATCTCTTCAAATAGGTTTTCAATATCTTGCTCTCTCTCTTCTTCTGGCACCCCCATAATACACTTGCAGTTGTCCCAAAGGCTCCTTACACTATCTTCATATTTTTGGATTCTTTTTTCTTTTTGCTCTTCTGGTTGGGTGTTTTTTGCTTCCTCATATTTCAAATCATTGATTTGATTCTCAGAATCTTCTATTCTACTGTTGAATCCCTGTATATTAGTCTTTATTTCAGTCAATGTATGCTTAATTTATGACTGGTCCTTTTCCATTTTTTTGGAGGTTTCTAGAAGATTCTTGAGTAACCTTATAACCATGGTTTTGAACCCTATATCCAGTAGTTTGCTTTCTTTCATTTGTGACATGTTTCTTTGTCTCTGCATTTTGGCTGCTTCCCTGTGTTTGTTTCTATGTATTGGGTAGAGCTGTTATGTCTCCTTGAGTTGGTAGAGTGGCCTATAGGGCCCAGTGGCTCAGCCTCCCCAGTCACCTGAGCTGGGAGCTCTAGGTGCACCCCTTTGTGGGCTGTGAGCACAGACTTGTTGTAGTTGAGATTTGATTGCTATTGGTGTTACTGGGAGGAATTGACCTCCAGGCCAATTGGCTGTGAGGACCAGCTGCAACTACAGTGGGAGAGCTGCTGTGCAGGAGACACCCCTATGGAGCAGGACTTGCTTCACTGGGGCTTTGGTGCTCACTGAGTCTGCCTCTTGAGTGTGTTGCTTATGGATGTGTAGAGTTGTAATCTGGTATGGTCTGAAGCTGTCCACTGGGTACACTAGTTCTTGGGTCTCCAGGGATGTGCAAAGTCAGCCACTGCCTGGGGCCACCCAACAGGAGCTACAGAAAGATCTGTAGATTCCTCCTCTTTGTATCGGGTTTGGAAGTGCCCAGATGAGGTCCAGCTATGAAAAAAGGCAGGATGATGCTGGTGCTGGGTCTTGGGCCTTTTATTGATAGGTTTGTGGCTCCCTGACCCAGCTGCAGCTTGTTTGAGAGCTTTTAGCCTGAGCAAGGACAGGCTCTTCATATACAAAAGCCACTGCATGCATCTTGGGTGGGGTTGTAAATTGGAGGAGGTGGGATCTTAGGGAATCACCAGGGCAGAGCAAACAGAAATGGCTGCTAGTCATCCCTGTGACTAGGAAGGTCCCAGCATAGGAACAATGATCCCTGCGAGCACCTCCATCTGGGAGAAAGCTGCTCCTGAGTTCTTGCCCCAATGCCAGATAAACCAGTTCCTCCTAGTATGTGTCTGTGTCCCCAGAGACTCGCCCTGGCACTGGAGCTCAGAGGAAGCAGGACCTTGTACATTCAGTTCCCGTACTGGCCTTTTAAGAGGAGCAGCTGGGTCTCCAGCAGACTCTGTGTCACTGAGCCCCAGTCCCCACTGGTTTTTACAGCTGTAGTTCTCACTGCCCATAGGGACTTCTTTTCTCAGCTCTGGGACTCTGGGCTGGGAGTCTGTGTGGACCCCTTGCTCCTCTGGGTGGCCTCTGCAGAGACGATCCCTCTCCCGATTGAAAAAGCAGCCCACGTGGGTGCCGGACCAGCCTTTTCTGAGCCTCCACACCTCCTACCAGTCTCAGTGTGCTTTCCTCTTTACTACTCTAGTTGTGGGACTTCCATTCAGCCAGCTTTCCCGTGGTTCTGCATGATGGTTGTTCTGTATTTTAGTTGTAATTTTGATGTGGTTGTGGGAGGCGGTGAGTACAGGTGTTTACCTACACTGCCATCTTTAAATCTCCTCAAAAGTCCATATCACAGATCTTGGGCAGCATTAGCTGCCTCACAGGGTATGGTTCACTGTGATGGAATTCCACTCAACATGAAAGATTGGGCTTTGCCTTCCAACCCACCATCTACCTGTATGTGAGATCCTCCCCTCTCCATGGGCAGAGGGCACTAGTATTGTAAGATGTTTAAAACATTGGATAATCAGATGAAGCTCTGCAAAATATTTTTATAATATCCACAGGAAATAATACTTGGAATAAATTGTTCAAGACATTGTTACTGACATGGCTGAAGCTTTAACTAAATTAAACATACTAGTAATTTGTTAGACTTAATTGTATATTCATGCAATTTGCATTTTTTTCCTATGCACATGTTCTCTAACTTGATGGTTTCCTTACAAACTCTATTTTAAAAATATTTTAAAGTTTATTAAGCTCTTTGACAAATACTATGTTTTGATATAATCATTCCATTGCCAAATTTCAGATGACTGCTTCTCTCTTATTCCATTTATTTGTTTCTTTGTCTAGTTGACTGGCATTCTCTCCCTTCATTAGTCTTTTTATAATGTCTTCTGTAATGAAATAACAGGAGCATGGACCAGTTGTCATTTATCATGACATTTTACCACGTAGAAAACTGCTTTCAATTTTATTTGCTTTGCATTTTATTTGCTACTTTCAAAAGCTGAACACTGCATTTTTTTATGAAATAAAAAAGAACATTTTGACAGGTATTATACAAAAATCTATAATCTTTCTATCTAATGGCTATTTCTCATCTGGCATTTAGATCAAATCTATTGATTTTACACAGAAAAAGACTATGCTTGTTCTCTCTCTCTCTCTCTCTCTCTCTCTCTCTCTCTCGTAGATAACCTGCCTGTGGGTAACAGTCCCCATTGGTCCAGGGAGGGAACAGTGACCTCGCTGGTCACTGAAGAGCTAACTCCATGCGTCATACGTGGCTGCTAGGCGCAAGCGTTGCAGTCCTTTTGCACCAATGTCTCTGGGATAGCTTACAGGTATTAAGGTATTCCTGTTACATTTCAAAAATGGCCACATAAGCCCTGGCCTGTTTGGCTCAGTGGATAGAGCATTGCCCTGCGGACTGAGGGGTCCCAGGTTTGATTCTGGTCAGGGGCATGTACCTTGGTTGCAGGCACATCCCCAGTGGGGGGTGTGCAGGAGGCAGCTGATCGATGTTTCTCTCTCATCTATGTTTCTAGCTCTCTATCCCTCTCCCTTCCTCTCTGTAAAAAAATCAATATATTTTTTGTTTTGTTTTTAAATGACCACATAAAGGGTTCGAATGAAATTCTTTGTACACGTTAAACATGTTTTGTTAAAAGTGTTAGGAAATGCAATATACTCTCTTCATGCTTTTTAGATGTAATCTTCTCATGGATACTTAGGATCCAACACCCGCTCTTGCTGTCACAGGTCGTGTCTTTAAGGTTCCTATTTCTGTCTGCTGTCCCGTCACTGTGGAGGGTGAGACAGCCCCTAGGACCTCAGCTCTACTGTTCTGTTGTTTGCAATGTCTGTGAGTTGGGAGACTCTGGAACTCGGGGAGCTACATGTCTCATCTCGGTGTCACGATGGGACGGGGAGCTCAGATGAAGACTGTCTGGGCCCTTCTGGAATGATTGGTCATCTCCAGGGAAAACAGGGCGAAAGTGAGCCCATCCCTTGCACCATGAACAGTAACCAAGACAACAAGAGTGAATACAAAATATACTATTAGAAGAGGGGATGGTTTGTTACAGGGACAGAGACCCCTGAGAAAAGGCTGATGTACTCAACTCCAGTGAAATTAGTAACTTCTGCTAAGAGACATCCAAGAGAGCAAAATAAACAAGGCACAACATGGGATAGAATAGTTGCTGCAGTGTAAGTGATATAGATTGGAATTCATAATATGTAAATCAATCTACAGAAAGGACAGAACTGGCCAGGTAGCTCACTTGGTTAGAGCATCACTCCAGTACGCCAAGCTTGTGGGGTTGGATCTCTGGTCAGGGCGCATACAAGAATCAGTCAATGAATGCATAAGTAAGTGGAATAACAGATGTTCCCTCCTCTCCCTTCCTCTCTCTAAAATCATTAAATAAAAATATTTGTTTAAAAAGGGACAAGCCACTACAAAATGTGCATAAAAATTCAATACGAGTTTAAAGAAGATGAAACTGTCCAATATACTTATCAATTATACAACCTTTAATCATGGAAATGAAAATGAAAACCACGATGTGACACCATTTCATGTCCATCTAATGGGCAAAGCGTACAGTGCGATACTGAGTTAGAGAGGACGGGGAGCAGGAGAAGCACCTGTCCACCTGGGCGGGACTGAATTCGCACAACTGCCCTGGACGCAACATGACTTCATCTCGTGACCCTGGAGATATGCCCAGTGCAGACGGACTCAGTAACTGCACTGGGAGGTGTGGGCCAGAGAAACTAGTGCGCAGGTGTGAGCACACACACAACCTCGAGGAAGCACTGCGTGAAAACAACCTAAAACAATGAGAACGTGCATCCAAAGCAGGATGCACAAATAAGTCGCTGCGTGTTAGCACGACACACTACTACAAAGCAGTAAAAGTGACTGGATCTCGGCGACACAGACAGCATGCCAATCTCGGACCTGGTGTCGTGAAGGTTGATTGCATCCCAGTGATGCTGCGACCCCGGGGTGAGACATCCAGAGCACGGTATGTAAGTAACATGACATATAATGAGAACGTGGCAGAAATGCAGAGAGAGAGCAAGTGCGAGAAACACAGGCCCAGGCCAGTGGGCTCACCGGTGGGGAGGGAGTGGGGAGGTGAAGAGAGACAGTCACCCTCAACGCACTTTCTTCCCCCTGGGTGGGGTGCACCTGCTGTTGATGGTATATTTTCTTTACGTTCTACATGTATTATATCTACTTATCTGGTGTCTATGCAAGTCAAGTCAATTCGAATGAGAATGTAGAGCTAATAGAAGAAAATATTAATGTCAACATTAATTTAGGAGGGGGTGAAACAGGCACCAACGTTCAGACAGTAAAGTACAGTGTCAAATGAAAGAGCACAAACACGTTTAAAAATAACTTTTCAGCTCTGACTGGATGGGAAAGCCTCCGTCCTATTGGTTGAAATGGGATCCAGGAAACCTTCATAAGGGCTGGCTCAGGAGCAGGCAGGCAGCTCCGTGCAGGCTCCTCCTGGTGGGGGTTTGCATGAGCCCCTGTGCAGAATGGCTGCTAGACTGTTTTTTAATTTGAGTCCAGTTAGCCACCAGGAGACCTTCTTAGTGGGTGTCTTCTTTCTCAGCGTCTGCCTCCACCTTTACCACCGTCACCACTTCCACTACTTCCTCCTTAGGAAGCACCTACTGTGTCCAGGCTCTCCTGAGAGCTTTAACTCTGCTCCCCACTCACCCTCCCTCGAGTGTCGGCTCTAGGCTCCATTCTCCTCCCATTACGGAGGGCTGGAGGGCTTAGCTAACTGGCCCTGCGGGGCAGCTAGGCAGCTGTGTCCCTGAAACCACCACCTGGGAGCCACCTCCCTGCACAGCCAATGCATGAGAACCAGGACATGACACCCTGCTAGTTAGGGGTCAGGGAGCAAGAACAGGGGTCAAGTTCATGGAAGACAGGAAATGGGCATTAGAATGTGAAGGTAGGTAGCCATCGGGGGAGTAGGGATGCCATTGCTGCCAGGGCCAGTGTCCTGGACACTCGGGTGAGGAAGGAGAAAGCGCACCATGGGTCCCAGTCCTACAGAGGGCGTCAGGGAGAGGCAGGCAGGCCCTGCTGGTGAGGGGACACCTGGCCCAGTGGATGCCCCACAGGCTGCTCGCCAGCTCATCAAGGAGGAGAAAGGGGCGAGCAGCCTGGTCGGGGGATTCCCATTGGGTTAGGACCTAACCCTAACCGTTAGGTGCTCTTGTGGGCGTTTCCTGACCTTGAAGGTGAGCAGCCAGGTGAGTTGAGGACAGGCCTGGGGCTTCTTTCCTGAACATAAACGTTCTCCCGCTGCCTGAGGAACAGGCGTGATGACATTCAGCTGCACTGCTGAAACCTTGTGAGGCCCTCAGGTGGGTTAAGTAATTGAAAATGACTGTCTACATCGGGGATGCTTTCCTCCCAGCCTGTGGGGTCAGCCAGCAAAGCGCTGGTGCTGTCGTGCGTCAGGCACACACTCTGGTGGAGTGCGGCCGCTTTTACTCCTTGCTTACGCCGTTTGTCAGTGTGCGGGGACCTCAGCAAAAGGCTGCAGTGACACACTTCCTTGCCCTTGAAGAGCTCGAGGACAGCAGGGTTGTGGATGGCTAGGTGTGCAGGGGGGGACCAGGTGTGCGGCCGGGGGCCTGTGCCCTCTCTGCCTGCCCCCAGCCTCCAGCCACCCACGCGCACGGGGAGCAGACTAATGCGCTTCTCCGGGATGCGATCCCTCTGACAAAGTGTCTTGGCAGTGACTGTGAAACGGGACGATGGCCGTGTCCCAGGTCCGTGTGATGCCAAACACTTGGAGGGCTGAGTCCTTCGCTTCCCGAGGCTCCTTTTCCTAACGTTATTGCTGAGCAGTTGAACATTGGCTTTTCAGAGACCATTTAGTACAGTCACTTAGGACGTTGAATAAACACTGCATCTAAGAAGAAATTACTAAAATATGAAGCATGACATATTTAATGGGGAAGGGGCAATGTGATACAATCGCTAAGGTTTCATAAAACTTTACATAAAATTAACACACATAACTTTAACACACCCACGTCGACATCTTAAAATGGCAAGAAATAAACACACACACTCTCCGCCCGTCTTAAAGCTGCAGGAAAGGCTGAGTTCTTATCTCAGTTTATCAGATGCCTTGTATGGGCCGGGACATCTCAGCGATGACGCGTTTTAATGACACGAACATTTTTGGCCGATGTTTTCAATCTCAAGAGGCCAGTGGTGAAGGGCCTGCGGAGTCTGTGACTTCGGGGACCAGGCCAGCGCTGGCTCGATGACGGGCAGTTTGCGTGGCTTATATTTTCAGACTGTTTGTGTCTTTAAATCTGAGTGTGACAACGGGCAATGTGCTATTGGGTTCGTCTGTGTGTATAAACCAGTTGTGACTCAAGCCCAGGGAGCTGTGGGGAGGCCTGGCCCACTCGGCCCCCCAACCCCTGGCCGGGTCCTTGCCTTGGAGGTGCTCCAGGCCCCCCACATCTGCAGAGTCTCTGCTCAAACCTTAGCCTGTGTCACTTTAAATCTGTTCTTGAATGGGCCTTGTCAGTGGGAAGGCTGATGGAGCGGAAAGAGACAGGACAAAACACGTCATGTCCCCTGCACCCAGATAAGGGCTCTCTCATTCATGCATCTGCACCTGGGTTTTCCTTTGAACATGTTTTCCACGTCTAATTTACACGACAAAAAATTCACCTCTTTTAAGTGTACAATTGAAAGATTTTCATAAATGCACACAGTTGTACGAGCATTCCCACCTGAGGTCTCATTCCCGCCCGAAGGTCTCTTGTACCCACGTACAGCCAGTCCTCATTCCCACCTGAGGCCCAGGTGAGCACAAATCTGCCTCTTAGGGGCCCTTTCTGTAAGCAGGGCACAGCCTCATTCCTTAGGGTAGCATGTGGTTTATTTGTTTTTATCACCGAGTATCTGTTTGTTGCATGGGTATCCCACCTCTTTCTCCATCCCACGCTGCTGGCTCTCGAGGAGTCCTGTGTTTGGGTTATCATGGAGGAAGTCACCATGAGCACGTGCAAGGCCTTGTGTGGACATACGTGTGTATTCTCCTTGGTATATGTCTTGGAGTGGACCTGTGGGGTCAAGTGGTGACTTTACACATCATGTTTTAAGAAGCTGCCAGACTGTTTTCCAAACTGGCCAGACATCACACACTCCAGCTGCTGGGGTCTGAGGCTGCCCCTCCACCGCCATCGGTCACCGCATGAGGGGTCTCAGTGGTTTGGGGCAGCGTTTCCCGGAGACTGAGGATGCTGACTCTTTTCTCAGGCCTGGGTCTCGCTGACCTCCTGCGGTGAAATGTCTAGTTACATCGTGGCCATGTTTGTATTGATGGCCTTCTGATTGGTCTGTAAGTGTTCTTTATATAGTCTCAAGCCAAAGTCACTTTGACAATGTTAAACTAACAGTAACGCCAGAGTTTCGTGCCCGACTCTATCTGCAAAGCACACTCTGCCTTTGAACAATGTTTAAAAACAAGCGTTCCAAGCAGGAAGCTCCGAATCAGCCAGCCACACTCCTCAGACTCCCTCAGGCTTGTTTGGTTAAAGGCACATTTGAGAAACCAGGTGTCTGACATAAAATACACATTAGATGCTCTATTGAAAACCAGGGGATTTTATACCTTTGTCCCACAGAGACGACACCCGCTGGCTGGGAGCACCGCGGCCCCTCTGAGGCGGGTCACCGGCCCGTGTTCCCTGTTCCTCAGACCTCCCTGCGCTGAGCCCTTCCTCCCCCACGTGGACACCGCGGGGAGGCTGTCCTCCGCTCTCATCTCCGGCTGCGCCTCCGAGTTTCACAGGCTGTGCAGACCCGAGGCACCTGCAGGTTCTTGTGTAACCTCGTGTGCTTTATGGGAAGCGTTCAGGGGCCTGTGAGGTTGGTAGGGGCCGGGGAGCCCCAGGACGGCGACGAGGCACACTGTCAAAGGCAGTGGTACTTGTGCTCAAACACGAGACAGGAGCCCTGGTGCATGTAAAAGAAATCAAAGGCAAGGAGACTGTTTACTCAAGCATGAAAGGGGCTGGGTTTTTTCACAGACCCTTGGTGCGAGCGACAGGCGCTGCCAACACCTGCCCTTCAGCCGCTGCCCGCAGGCAGGGCTCCGGCCGCAAGGTGTTTGTAAGACGTTGTGCAGAGGATCCGGCTGCACCGCTGCCCAGATGTTCAGTGCCGGTGAGCAGCACGGGGGCTTTCTAAGATTTACACGAGACCTTTCTCCAGGGTCCCTGTCGTTACCTTCTTGCTCCAGAGCAGCCAGGGCCTCACATGCAGGTGATCCTGGATGCCTGGTGGCACTGGACTGACACACTGGGTGCCCCTCGCAGTGCTGACGTCCGTCTGCTGGAGTGAAGACCGGCATCGTCACCCTGTCTGTCAGCCTCACTCTTCCTTGGCTCCCCAGCCTCTCGCCACTTCCTTGAATGCAGTGTAGTACCTGTGTCACTTCAGAAACAGCCTTTGAGAACCAGTGATTGCTCTCTGCAGCGTGAAGTGCGTCTTCACGTTAATTTAGCCTTTATCTGAGGCCCCCAGAATGCGTTAAATGAATCTTTTCGTTGCCATAAGTTGTTCTGATGCCTTTTAGCAAGAAGCCATGGCGCTCCCTACTGTCCAGGCTCAGCAAACACGCTTGTTCCAAGTGACAGGCCTGCCCTGGCCATGGTGCCCAGGGCCCTTCCTTCCAGGGGAGACAGTGTGTTCTGCCTGCGGTGTCCCCGAAATCGAGCGAGTTTGACCGGGCCTGGACTGGGCACGCCTTCTTCCTCTGGACTGTGGAGTCTGGGTGGCCCCTGGCACAGGGTGGGAACACTTCACTTAGGGACCCAGCCTCACTGAGGAAGTTGAGAGGAGTGTGGGCGACGCCGTGTTCACGTGAAGCCTCCACCGTCGCAGGTCACAGATGGGGGCCCTGGGAGAACAGCCTGTGGGGGCCGGCGTGCAGGGCAGCGTGGGGACCATCACGGGCCCGTGTCCCAGCAGGTGGAGGCCTGCCTGAGTGCCCTCAGGGGGTGCGAATCCCCGTCAGCGTCAAGGGAAACTTGTGAGGAGACACCGCCAGGAGGAGCCATCCTCACCGTTACCTAGGGTAAAGGTTTTGATTTGTTCTGTCTGATTCAAAACCACAGTCCTCAACGCAGTTCTCAGACCGCATGCCCGAGACCTAGATGCCCCCTCGGGCATCCTGACCTGTCACCTCTGAGAGAGCAGCGAGATGGCGAATCATCGAGGAAGGAAGATAAATTTCCTTCGCAAATGAACAGGGATTTTCCCTGAAAGTTCCTGGAGGGAGACTTGAATTTAGGGCCTGGCGGGTCACGCTCACCTGTTTTTCCTGAGTGCGCTGCTCACCAGATCCATGTGCCTGGACTAAGGCCTGCTCTGCATTCAGACATGGCTCGTAAAAGCTCCTGAGTAAAAGCCTGCTTTGATGTCCAGTCCTGGCACATAAAATGCCAAACAGCTTTTGCGGAGGTGAGCGGTTACCGATGTCAGCGGCAGGGACGGGCAGAACCTCATTGGAAACTCATTGGGAATTCGGCCAGGTATCTGGTTTACATTTGAGGAGTGAACGCACGAGACGTGCTTTATTGGGCTGTCGTGCATGAAATTGCCTCCTTACGTGGCTGATAAAACATGGCGTTATTTTCTCAGAAGTGTGGAGGGTCCCCGTGGCCTGTGGGCCCTGCTCTCGGCATCTGGTCACACACAGGCCGAAAGCCTTATCCGCCCGTGGGCCAGGCTGAAGGCAGCCAAGGTCAACGCCTGGGCCAGCAGCTTCCTCATGGCGCTGAGTACGCCCACCTGGCCAGCCTGGAGGGCGCAGCGTGGCTGTCTGCAGAGAGGACAGTTCCCTGGACACGAGGCCCAGTGTGTTGTGAACAAGGGCAAATGGCCTCATCCAAGGACATAATGGGCTGTGACTCTCTGCATTCTAAGGGTGTTTTTTTTAAAGCTACAGAATACAAAACAAACTATTTAGGAAGCAGCATTTAAATAAGGTCACCTACTTGGTATCATTTATGGAATTCCACGGCCATGGCCTGGTCCTCCTGTTCCCCCTCCCCTCTGAGTGTGTGCACACACATGAGACCTTCAGCACTGAATGTGGTGGCATCATCCCACAGAGCTGCACAGCATCTGAGTCACACGCCGGATCCGTCCAACCTCTGAGCTTCCGTGTCCCTGCCACACGGGCACAATGACAGTGCTCACCTCACCAGCCTCACCAGCCTCACCAACCTCACGGGGAACAGTGAGGACGGCTCGCAGGGTGCAGGCGCGTCCCCTCAGATAGAGACAGAAGGAAATGTAGCTATAATCACCACTAATAAGACCCAGCGGTGTCCTGGCCATTGTGTGTTGGAAAATGGCAGAAAACACATCGGACTCCAGCGAGTTCACTGCAGATAGCAGGCAACGTGTTGGTTTTAATTACTTGTCTGCGCCTGTGTGTGAAGACACTCTTCTGCCCTCTGTGCTGATGTGCCCGGCGGCCACCCCCCTCCCCTGTGAAGTGGAGTGAAACCAGGTTCCTCGCCGTGCAGAGATTTCCCAGGGAACAGGCAGAGAGCTCCGTGGCCGTCCGCAAAGTCGTGCCTCCTTCTAAAGTCTCATATGGGCGTTTAAATGCTTCTTTCTCACTGAGAGTGGCTCAGGCGAGACACAGTCCCGCCCCTGGGTCCCCGGCTCCCTCATTCCCAGGCGAGACTGCGCCTCTGGCTGCACGTGTGGCTCAGGACCGCACAGGGAGGCTCTGGCCGGCATGTGGGCACAAGGGCAGCTGCAAACCTGCGGAGGTGACAGCAGCCGCCGCTGAGCGGCCAAAGTGCCACTTGAACTGTAAGCACTTGGGGCACCGTGTGGATGTTCTGGGATTTTTTTTTTAGAACTTAAAGCTGCTGTTCTCAAGGCGATGTCAACATGTCTCTTTAACACTCAGAGTCAATGGCTGCTCATGACTGAAACTCGGTGAAGACGAATCATGTGCAAGTTCACGTGTCTCGTGAAGTAGGGCACTAAACATGCAGGCTCTTCTGAAGGACAGGCCTTCCATGTAGGTGGGAAGAATGGTGCAGACAGATCCCCGTGTTCCTGTTCCGTCCAGTTCAGTCACGTCTCCTTCGGAACTCCCCAGATCATCGTTCTTACCACTTAAAAAAAAATGTTTTTATTGACTTCAGAGAGGAAGGGAGAGTGAGAAAGAGATGGAAACATCAATGATGAGAGAGAATCATTGATCCGCTGCCTCCTGCACACCCCACATTAGGGATTGAGCCCACAAACTTTCCAGTGCTGACTGGGAATCGAACTGTGATCTCCTGGTTTATCGGTCGACCCTCAACCACTGAGCAACACCGGCTGGGCCTTACCACTTTTTATGTAAAGGGCATTTGGCAAATAGTTTAGCTTGTGCAGGCTACCAGGTTCCACTGTGGCCACTCAGCCCTGTCATGGTAGCTCACAGGAAGCCACAGACATCACCCACATAAATGAGCATGAATGTTTTCCAATAAAACTTTAAACCACAGCAACAACAAAAACAGGCAGCCAGCCCTGCTTTGCCTATGCCTTTCCTAGTTAAATGCCACTTTACTGACCAGGCTTTAGCTTTAAATCCTGTCTATTCTCCACATCTACAGAACTGAGTTTGACCATGTGTTTTCCTAAAACAAATTAGTGAATGTAAAGAAATAGCAATGAAATGTAACCACGTGGTACACACAGAGAGAGATGGCTGGCAGAAAGAAAGCATAGTCAGCAACTGTACCATGACACAAAGGCGTGTGACAGACTTAGAGTTGGATCTCAGAAGGAGTAAGACAGGAGTTTGTGTGAAAATAGTGGCCAAAACATTTAATCAGCAGACCCAGGAAGCTCAATAAGTCCTAAGTAAAAAATAATAACATATACAGACCCACAAACTATGTCCACCGAGGCATATCACATTCAAATTGCTGAAATACAGTGATAGACCATGGCATGCCGAGGCACAGAGGTAAGATTGGCAGCAGACTTTTTGACAGATGCTATGCAAGCCAGAAAACGAGAAATGTCGGCTTCTGTGCTGAAAGAAAATACTGTCACCCAGTAATTGTATACCCAGCAAAAAATCCTTTGAAAACAATGACCAACCACGTGAGATGCCGCCTCACACCCGCTGGAATGGCTATAATCCCAAAGTCCAACATTCCCAAGTATTGGCAGAGAGATGAGGACTTCTATATGTTGTTGGTGGAAATGTAAAATGGCACTGCTTCTTTGGAAAAGAGCTTGAAAGGCTTTTTTTAAGATAAGCATCTCCTTACCATACAGTGCAGCAGTCAGGCCCTATGACTATTCCCTGAGACAAATGTGATCCAGGCCCACACAGAGGTTGGCTCCTGAATGTCCATAGCTCTGCTGTTCACAATAGCCCCAAACTAGAATCAACCGGAATGTCTCCTAAGAGAAAAGTGGGTAAACAAACCAGGGTGGTTTAAGCACACCATGGGATATCGCCAACTAAGGAAAACCAAACTGCCAGTACATTCAGCAACCTGGATGGGTTGCAAAATCTTACGCAGAAAATAAGAAGGCAGACACACAAGTCTGCATCACATGACACTTTCCCGTGGGAATTCCATAAAGGTGAGGGCGTAAGCTTCCCAGTGGTTTCTGAGCCAGGGGTACAGGTTAGCCGGGTCATCTGGGGAGACCCAGAGCAGAGGCGAGCGCAGGTGGGAACGTATCTGAGTGGGTGGTGAGTTCACCCTGGACCCACGTTCCTGCCACTGCAGTCTGTGCCCTGCACGGCCATGCTCCCACGGGGTCTTGTGTCCACAGTGCCAGCATTCAAGCCACATTTATCCCCACATAAAGTCATGACGTGGTAATTGTCATCTGTTACTAGCATTTTTTTATTTTGATATAAAAATGGATGCATAGTTGACAAAGAGTTTTTAAAAAGCAGGAATGCTGATGGCTTAAAGATGACCTATCTTGGCTTTTTCTTCCCGAAGCTTTCCTTTTATTTATGGGAATCAGGACTGTGGCATCCCCTCGGGTCACCTGCACAACATCTGGCCTCCATTTAGGAGAAGAGTGTTCCTTAAGGAGCTGCCGTCTATTGGGCTCCCTGGCACCGCTCGGGACACGCTTGGTTGTTGATATGCTCTGCTCGGCAGATCTGTGTGTGGGGGGTTCTCCAGGCGTGTCCACAGCAGAAACGCTCTTCAGAGGCAGCAGCCATGGCCTCCAAAGGAAGGCTGGTCAGTACTGACAGCCAGCACATCAAGCCCCAACTCGGGCGCCGCCTACCCACCAGGGCCCTGCCCATTGGGCGCTGGGTGCAGAGATCCTGGGGTGTTGAGAGTTAGGGATGAGGCGGAGATGTCAGCACCACATTGTGAAGCATTTTCATAGAAGGGTTTTTCTGGAGCTTCGATGGTGCTGAGTCCAAACACAGCTGCAGAAAGAAGACAAACCTGGGTGAATCTCTGAAAGCATACCTCTGTGTACTCTCCCCCTAGAATATTCTAGAAAAGGCAGAGACCACACATGTGCACATGCCATGGTTCCCGAGACGCTGTTCCTACATGTCTGGGCTGCACACTTGTGAGGGGACAGCCACGGGGGTGTGCACACGTGAGGTCCAGGCTACTCTCGCAGCGCCCCCTCCCCCCTGGGCCACCGTCTGGGACAGAGTCCAAGGTTAAGGTGGGGAGGTGGCTCCTCTGAAGCCTCAGGGGTTTGCTGGCATCTCTGGCGTCTCTGGGTTTGTCTTGCCTGAGTCCTGCTGTTCACGTCCACGTGGTGTTTCCCCTTCGAGAAGGACACCACGTGCTGGATGAGGGCACACGCTAATGACCTCCTCTTAACCCACTGCACCTGCAGTGGCCCCACTTCCAAACGAGGCACTAGTTTGGGGGGCATAGCACGTGCTTCGTGTGATTCTGAACTAGCTTTGCTTGCTAGGGCCCCTCTGAGGGAGGGCCTCGGGCAGCTCGAGGACACTGGCATCAGTTCCACTCACATTTGTCTGTCAGCTGTTCCCTCACTGCTGCTTCCTTTTTAAGATGAATTTTTGAGATGAATGTCTAATTAGTCGGTGAAGGTCATAAGGCAGCTCTCATTCTTTCAACGAACCACCTGTTGATCAACACGGTTTATTTCTATCGGTTGTTCATCTGACTGGGAGGGTTTACTGGTTTAACTGGATTGGGAGCAGAAAGCTTAGGGTGTTGGCTTTGTCATTAGCAGCTCTCCTGTCACTCATTTCTGTTCCCTTTAATGGGGTTTGCAGCAGCGGTCGCCACCCTTTCGGACCTCACGGACCACCAGTGATCCGTGGACCACTGGTTGGCAACTGCTGGTTTACAGGGAGCGACCCAGGTGCCAGGTCCAGCTCAGGCCCCGATGACGAGTGAGTGACAGACGGAAGAGGCACCTTTGGCCATGCCTCCTCTGCTCATGGGAGAAAGAAATGCGTCTTCCTGTGGAGATGCCCCAAATAGACTGGCTGGTGTCTGCGCCTCGTCCCTGGTGGCTCTTCACTGTCACTCCGTGTCCGATGGCAGCAGCCCCTGCACACAGTCCCCCTCTTATCTCGCAGCCTGTCATCTGCCATGGTGTCCCTCCTCGCACCTGGGCACTGACAGGAGCTGTCCCTGGACAGTGTTGGCACCTCCAGGGGCTGCGACACCTTCCTGTTCTAGACCCTCAGACCGTCTGTCAGCAGAAGGCTCTTCCATCGCCCATGTCTAGGTCACAGGCCTTTCCACTGTAGCACCTCCACTGTGGAAGGCCAGTGCTCAGGGTCACCTGCACTGGGACTCACAGGACACAGGCTGCCCATCAAAGGGCCCCGTCTCCTCCCCACCTCACCGCTCAGGGTCACCTACATAAGTCTCTGCGGGTTGTTTGTGCACAGATGGTGCCTGCTCCTGGGTGTGACTGTTCAGTGTGTAGTTGGTCACCCTCTCGGCTGGTGCACCTGGCGATCCTCATGCTCCCCCGTGGCTTTCTGAGGGATGCAAGCCCGTGGCTCACTCACAGGGTGGACCCTGCTCTGTGCTGGGCACGGGCGAGGCTTCTAGCTGCCAAGACCTCCTGGGAGGTTGGTGATTAGACGCAGGGCTTGGTTCTTCTTCTTTCTTACGGAGACCTGCTTCCAGGGATTCGTGATTCTCCCGGATGGGGGGGCCCTGAGCTGCCTGCTGGGCCTCACCTCCCCAAACTCAATCCCAAATTCTGAACACACACTCCTTTCCATTCCCTATTTTTCTTCCAAAATTCCTTTGCAGACTAAACTTTTTAAGTGCCAAGAATAATGATAAATACACTATAGGAAACAGGACGTTGTAAAGATCTGAACACATAAAGATGTACCTTTGTAGCCTTGTATACATTCAGGCCACCATACTGTGCCATGCCACCACAGCCAAGGGTTTGGTGAGCCTGAGGGGGGTGGGGGGGCGGCGAAGGATGTAGAAAAGACAGACAGAGAGAATAAGCTGGGTCTAGGTGGATCTTCCTGTGCCTGGCTGAGGCCACACAGAGAGATCCAGACAGCAAGCTGAGCCTTTATTTTATAGTCAGAGGTAAACAAGGTAGTGGTCACCATAGTTACAATGTTCTTGTGAGTTTCACTTGTTTTGGCAGCACTTGCTGCATCTCCTGCAGCCCATTAGCTTCCCAGATAAGATCTAGGGAGCGTCATAAGGTGAAGCCTAATTATGCTAAGAGGGCTGTGCCCTCGAAGCTGGGACTTGTTTGTGGCTTTGCCAACAGGTCAGTCCAAGGCTTAACCCTATAGCCGCTCCCTACACCATACGATACAATTTATGTTATATAATGGCCACTAAAATGATAAACTATTTTGCATGTTCTCTCTTTATAAGCTAAGTAACTATTTACTACCTTAATTCTAAAATAACCCAAATCCACCAGGGCAGGCTGAGCGTCTCTGTCGGGGACACCCTGATGTGGAGGATGTCAGCTCTGGCAGTCACTGAAGTTAGTGCAAACCAAATGCATTTTCCTTAAACCCACTGGGGCGGGGGGTGATTGCTGCCGTCCCCTGTCAGTGGCACCTAGAGATGCAGGGTCTGTGGGTCTAGTCCAGGTCCCACGTGCCCCGGATGACACAGGTGTGTAACCTGCATTCTTTCACACGGTATTAAAATTTCACATCCAGAGTCAGAGTTAATTTAACATGAACCAGGTGTCCATGCGAACAGCCCCTGTTACTGCAGATGCTCCAAACCCCACTGAGATCGAAGCCCCTCCTCTCAAGCGCGCTCTCCACAGACAAGTGTAAGCAGCTTCCTTGTCTTGTTTTCTCCTCGCTGATCACAAAGTACATGACATTCAAATTCTACTCAGTGGAAAGAAGGTCAGTTTTCCCAAATCCCATTATTCTAGAATGGAAACACTTATGTGGAAATTATTTCAAGATTTCAGGATCCGCCACAGGGGGTTTCTAAAGGATGACTTGGCAGGAACCTTCCTTCTTCCGTGGACGTTTGAAACAGATCACATGCACAACAGTGTGAGGTCAGCAGCTGTCCCCTCAGAATTCACGCACCACGCTCTCCACTGCGCCTCCCAGAGGGGCCTTTCATCACCGTGCGGGGTGTGGGGGTTACGTCATCGGTTAGAAAGTTGGGTACGACTTCCTGCTTGCTACAGCTATAGAGCACAAGTATATGTTTTTTCCTGTATCTGTATATTTGTCATTTTTAAGTTTCAGAAGGTCTTACCTAAAAAGTAATTTTGACTGCATTGCAGCTACTCAGAGGCCATCTCCTCATGGGAAACAAGTCACGCACTCATTCCCCAAGTGACATTCACATGGTCCTGCACTGGCCAGCACTGAGGACGGCAGACCTGTTTCCTGGCTCAGGGGCTCGGGCTGGGGACTGAGCCCTCACGTGCCTCACCTGCCCTTGCCCCAGGCTCAGGAGGGTGAGGGCCATCGCGGCAACTGCGCACACCTTTGCGGAGTCAGTGCCAGCAGGCACAGCACTCGTTCCCCACGTGTTTTCTCACTCAGTCTCACGACAACTCAGAGGAAGAGAGTTTTTATCATGGCCTCCCTGTGAGGAAGCTGCACTTCAGGAGGTCGGGGAGAGGTCGGGGGTCACGGACGTGTGAGAACGCGGGATGGGGTTTGTCTGTGCCCCAAGGACACCATGCCTCTCTGTAACCTGGGGGCTGTGTACAGAGGCAGCTCCGGGCAGCAGGGCACCAACACGTCCCAGAGCGCCCCACACTCGTGTTCACGTCTGAGCCTTCGCACATGGGCAGATTACTTCTAACTGCCTCCGGTGTCGGGAGGTCTCTGGTGGGTTCCGGGTGTCAGGTTCCGAGCACCCGTGGGCCTGTCCCTTCGACCACACCCCCTCCTGGGAGGTGGCCAGTGCTCCCTCACTGAGGCAGGAGCCTCCCCCCTCCTCTGGGTGCTGCTCCCGCCAGGATGGGGTCCTTCGGTGTGGACCATGAGTGCCAGAGAGTTAGCACTGAGGTGCAACTGGGGAGATGGGTTCAGGAGAGGAAAGTGGCCTCTCCTATCAGCGTGAACTGAAGGAGGAACAGGCACAGCCGCTTGCACCCGGGTAAAATGCGCAAACCTTTGCACGTCACTCCCTGCCTATTGGTGGTCTCTTTAGCAAAGGCAGGGCTTGGGTGGGTGTCTATTCAGTTTCTGCTGAGTCCTGAGGGTCTGTGGGCAGTGCTGTGCTCCTCCGTGTGGCCTGGCGTCCCTGCCTGTGGTCCAGCACAGCCGGGCACGGCCCCTCCGTCCAGATGGCAACTCCAATCCCAGCCCTCGCCTGCCTGTTGGGATTCGATAAAAGAGACTCCGTTATGGTGCGTTTCCAGCTCCTGATTGTGCCCGTCAGCAGACTGAGCTTCTGCTGCCAAGAAGCAGTGGTCACCCCCACCCCTGCCCCGAGGGCAGGGAGAGTGAATGGCCTGCCGTGGCCCACAGGCGAGGATCGCACAGGCTGCGGGCGGGGCCTCTGCCGAGATGAGATGCGCAGTAATCAGGTAATGAGGACAGAGATGATGAGTGTCTCCAGGAAGCCTCTGTAAACGCACTCTTGATTGATTGTGAACAACAAAGAGGCTGTCACCTGCAGCTCAGAGCAGCCTGATGGCTTCAGCGGAGCCTCCTCCACCGCTCCCGCCGCCCTGTGAGCACAGCCCTAATCACTTGCAGATGATCCCTCCCAATGCAGCAGCCAAGGCCAACTTGTGAAAGTTTTACAAAGGGAAGTTCAGGGTGAGGAAGAAGAAACGGGCACAGCTGTGATCATTGCAACCAGGGAGAGAAACGTGTGCTGGGCTTGGGAAAAGGAGGGAGACAGCGATAGGGAGATAGTGACAGGTAGAGATAAAGATAAGGACAGAGACAGAGGTAGAGAGGGGAAGAGAGAGAGAGAAATAAAGATCTGTAAGCTTGGAGATATGTCAACAGAAGGTCCCAAACTGCAAAGCAAACAGAAAAAGAATGAAAGAAAGTTTTAAAAGAAGCAGAGAGATGGCTGAAGCACTCTAGGACAATTACAAACAGGTGACACACACTTAATGGGGATAACAGAGAAGAAGGAGAGGATAGAGCAGAACAGTTGAAGTAATAATAGCTAAGAATTTTCCAAATTTAATGACAAACACAAAACCAGAAATCCAGCGAGTTCAGAGAACACTGCACAATACATACTAAATATACACCTTGGTGTCTCGTCCTCAAAGTGCACAAAGGGAAAAATTTTGAAAGAACAGAAGTGAAAACCCACCCAACCTATACAGCAGGGAGGAGGGATGACAGCCCCATCACTCTCATGTGGAAGAGATGAGAGTGGAGGGACATATTTTAAGTGCTCAAAGGACAAACTCACCAACCCAGAATTCAATACCCAGTGGGTGATCCTTCAGATGTGAAGGAGAAATAGATTCTCTCAGAGGAATGAAAGCTGAGGGACTTTATCGCCAGCACACCTGCCCTGCGAGAAATGGTAAAAGAGCTTCTTCAGAAAGCAGGAAAACCACACAGCAGAAATGCATGTCTACATACAGAGAGGAAGAGCGTTTGGGAAGGAGAGTGACGTAAAGTAAAATACCGCCTTCTCCTTGTCTGGCATATAATGTATTTTGTTCAAAATAATGGGAACACCTTTTTGGGTGATGATAGCATATGACGGGCAAAATGAGTAACATTGTGCCATCCAGGGAGGGTCGGGGGTATTGGGAAGTCTCTGTAATGAGGTGCTTGCACTGCCCACAAAGTGTGTGGTGATATTTGAAAGTGGACGTGATTACCTGTAAGGGTACAGGACAAGCATAAACATGTTTTAGCAACATAATTTTAAAAGTTTATTTTTAATTATAATTGACTAGAGGACCAGTGCATGACATTCATGCACTGGGGGAGGGGAGGGGCCCTCAACCTGGCCTGCGCCCTCTCGCAGTCCAGGAGCCCTCGGTGGACATCCCCTGAGGGGTCCTTAGCAATGCTGCAGAGGGGGGAGAGGCTCCGCTACTGTCACTGCACTCGCCAGCTGTGAGCTCGGCTTCTGGCTGAGCAGCACTCCCCCTGTGGGAGCACACTGACCACCAGGGGGCAGCTCCTGCGTTGAGCATCTGCCCCCTGGTGGTCAGTGCGCATCATAGCGACTGGTCGTTAGGTCGTAACGGTCGCTTAGGCTTTTATATATAGAGATCGTTGACTATATTCCTTAAGCCGTGCTTTACAAACTGTGACTATTTTTATAACAGGCCATTTGTACTTCCCAAGTACAGGCCATTTTCACCCCAAGCCCCTCCCATCTGGCAGCCATCCTTCTCTGACTGACTCGTTTCACTCAGCGCAGTACCCCCAGGCCCCTCCATGTTGCTGCAGATGCAAGGCTCCTCATTCTTATGGGTAGTACTCCTTGTGCACATGCACCCCTTTACCTGCTCATAGAGACGTGTACTTAACATGCTAAGAGAAAGGAGAAAATGCAATCATGTAAACTGCTCACTTATAACCAGAGAAGGCTGGAAAAAAGAATAAGCATAATGAATAGAAACCAGTTATAAGAATGGTAGATGTTAATTCAGCGATATCAACAGTCTCTTTAAACATTGGAGCTAAATACACCAGTTAAGACAAAGACTATCAGAATTAATTGTAAAAACAGACCCAACTATATATTGTCTAAGAGGACACTGTACATGTAAACACACAGATGGATTACGAGTGAGAGGAAGCAGACAGAGGAACCAGCCAGAACTGAGAGGAAGCCGGAGCTGCTGCATCGGTTCAGACAGAGCCGACCCAGAGCAAGGACGGGGCAGAACGAAGAGTCCGTGAGGAGCTGTCACCAGGGAAGGGAGACACTGACTTACCCACTGGCGCTGACGGTTCTAGCAGCACCAATAACTCAAGAAAGTAAGTTGGAAGATGCAGGATAAAGGATGCTTCCCTAAGACACCGGAGGGAAATGGTGCTTAACTAGCCCTGAACTCCGATCTTCCGCGTGACCACCGAGCAAAAGGCCTTGCTGTCCACCCCCCCCCTCCAGGGCATGGAGAACGCAGCGTCTCGGTCACAGGGGCCCACCTTCCTGCGCTGCCCACCACTGAGCCTCGCCACCTGGGCGAACAGCCAGCTGTTTAATATCCAGGCGATTTGACAGAAAAAGAGGAAGAAGGAGAGAAGGAGATGAGGATGGACCAGCCTTGGTTCCCAGCCTCGACCACCTGTGGTCCTTCCTCACTTTGCAGAGTTTACAATAAACTCACATTCAGTGACAACCTGCCTAATGCTGCTATTTTCTCAGTGCACATCATGAAAGGTGAAGAAAAGGGTAGAATGGAAAAGGCACACCTTCTGGAAAACGTGCGTTTTAACTCACGGTCCTACACATCAGAGATTCCCTGGGAGGGCGATTGGCACAAGGTCGGCAAGACGCCAGCGAGGGCCCAGAGCCCGGCCGCTCAGAGCCCATCCAGGAGGGCTGTCCAAACACGTCTGAACAGAACAAACTGTCCGTGACTCTGACAGTGCCGTTGTTCCGGGGCTGCTCTTCCCGCACAGAAAGGGGAGGACGTGGGCGACCGGGAACTGAGGTGGTGGAGTCAGTAACAACAGCACAGGGGGACTGTGCAGGCCCGGGAAGCACCTCGCAGGCTCCAATCAGAAGTTCACTGCTCCACGGACAGCCATCAAACACTCCGGCTTGAATCAAACAACACACCCGACGTGCAGTCACATTTCATTTACTTCATGTAAAGGTGCCAGAGAGACCCTCCCATGGTGGGCGAGGGGGAACATAGCACATTCTCCACGTCTAGCGGGAGAGGAATAGAGGGCGACCACTCTCCCGGAAGCGGCCGCTTCCCGAACGTCAGCCCTGCGCTCCCTGAGCCCTGCCCTCGGGCTCAGGCCCATGGAGGGTGTATTCCTGCGTCTCCAGCCGGTTTCCCTCCTTCAGCCGTACCTGCTCTTGTTTATTTCCAAGCCTGTCGTGACCCCAGCGACTTCCCTGCCTGTGAGAGCAGGGCAGTGAAAGACCAGGACTCGGGTCCTGCCTCAGGACTGGAAACGCCCTCGCTGGGCCCGCGTGTGCGGTTCAGGGTCCTGCCAGGTCCGGGCAGGGGTCGGGCTTGTCTCCTCCTCGCCCCTGAGTTCCTGGTTTGGGAGCAGCCGGTGTCGGCGTGACCCACACTGGGTGTCACGCGCTCTTGATGAGATTTCACAGGCGCAGAAGCGGCTGATTCACACTTGGACTTTTCAAAGGTTTGCCCAGTGACTGGCTTTAAAACTGCTTTAAACCTTTGGAAGCACGTGCAGATTGTCACCCCCACACTCACTGACTTCCAGGGCATC
>NW_005353666.1:491086-494524 GCF_000412655.1 Myotis brandtii | reverse complement strand
CGAGGCCACGGCCCACGCTGTCATCGCTGGCGTGGAGCGCTCAGCCTGCTTTCCTCTCGGTAAAGGGAGGTTTAGGCCAGATTCAGCGTCCCAGCCCCTTCAGGTTGAAAATGGTGCCCGACTGGCGTCGCTCAGTGGTTGAACATCAACCTATGAACCTGGAGGTCACGGTTCCATTCCTGTCCGGGCACAGGCCCGGGTTGTGGCAGGATCCCCAGTGAGGGGCGTGCAGGAGGCAGCCAATCAGTGATTCTCATTGATGTTTCTCACTCTCTCCCTCTCCCTTCCTCTCTGATATCAATAAAACCATTTTTTTTAAGCAAACGGTAATGGTTCTGTGACCCTGTGGTAACTCAGTCTGAGTCGCCGCACGCTCGATCAGATGGGGCTCCTGTGGAGCTGGACCGAGTCCCGCCCAACACCATCTCCAGGGCGCGTGCTGGGGGGTGTGCAAGTGTCAGGTGTGTCTGTAAACCTGGAGGGAAGCCCCTTCCCCTGTAGCTGGTGAAGACACGGTCTCCGCCTCCCTGCCGTTTGCCACGTGGGGACCGGCAGCGTGGGGTGGAGAGAGCTGTTGATGCGTTTGGTGTGGTGGGTTGTGGTGTCGCCACGGGGCTCACTTCTGTGGGCAGCTCAGGCTTCCTGGTGCAGGAGCAGCTCCCAGAATCCTCACCCATCGTGTCCCCTCACGTGACCCGGAACATGAAGGGGCCAGCGTGGAAGTGTCCTCTGGGCCTGGGACGGGGTGGCCGGGGGGGGGGGGGCACTAATGGAGAAGGAACAAGGCTCGGGGGAGTGGCCCCAGGGAGCCATTCTGTGGAAAAGGCTTCCAGCGTCCATGCTCGTAAATTGTCAGCGGGCTCCATCCAAGCCTGGTCCAGACAGAAGTCCTCTCTCCGAAAATGTCCTGTCAGGACGCCGTGGCCGACACGCATGCACACGGAATAGACATGTTTGCGGCGATCGTGCCACCGGGGATTTATCAGCCCAGCGTCAGCAGGTGCACATCTGGAGGGCATTGGCAAGGCAGGTGTTTCCTCCGCAGTCGAACACCTATTTGTGGCTGAGCATTAATAACAACAATAGAGTCGCTGCATCTGTGGAAGCCGTTTTCTTTCTCTTTACGGGAAACCACATTAAAATAGAAACAGCCATTGGCATGTGAAAAGGTGGTTAAATTGTATGCAGAAAAACGGAAAATTTGGTGCATATGTGGTCATTATTCGACAGAAACATTTTTATATGGATTTTGTTATGTTTGGAGCATTTGTCAGATTCATAAAACGTATCAGTTGTGCTTTCTCTTAGTGATAAGTTTACTCTTACATGAATTTTCTAGTAGTGTTTGGTGGTGTTTTTCCAGAGGGCTCCCTAAATGATTTCAGTGTTAAACCCGGAACCCACCCCAAAGTACTCATGAAACTGAGCCTTGCTGACATTTCACAGACGAGAGGATGTGCTTTATACCATAAGTATGTGGCAAATAACAGACTTCATCACCCAGAAACCCTCTGCTGGTCCCTGTGAGGCCCAGGGGGTCAGATAGCTGGGAGCAGGGTGCCCTGGTGCGTTTTACAATGAGACAGCGCCCCCTGGTGTCGCAGCCTCACCACGCAGGCAACTCAGGAGGCTGAGAAGAGAGAACCCCCTGGCACCTGTGGGAGGTTGTTTTCTGCTTTTCCCCTCCAGGCTCTGCGGCTGCTGCTTTCTTCCGCGTCCGGGACGGCTGGCAGTCAGATCCCAGGGTCACAGCCGCAGAACCCAACATCCCAGAACCCCATTTCAGGGGACGGTTGACCTGGGAACAGGAGTGACCACTCAGCAGCAGGAGGGACCCGTGTCCGTCCGGCCTCGGCCAGCACAGACCTTGGTCCGTCTTGCGATGTGTCCTGGGGCCGCGTGTGCAGGCGGAACCTGTAGCCGTGAGCCCTGCAGTCGGCTGACTTCCATCACCTTCTGTCCTTCCTTAGTCTGCGCGACGGGAACCCACGAGTCTGAGTGGGAGCAGGGAGAACTCGGAAGGAAGACCTGGTTTGCTTCCCTTGCAGTGACCAGGGAGAGGCCCCGCCCTCGGAGTGTGTGTGTGTGTGTGTGTGTGTGTGTACGTACCAGAGGGAAGGGGTCAAGTACATGGCGACTGAAGGAGAGGCAAACACAGGGTGATGTGCAGATGGCGCATCAGACAATTAATTGCACCTTTGAAACTGTCACTGGTTGTCCTTGGCACCAATTCAAGGCCAGCAGGAATCGCCAGTTTGGGTGCAGCGGAGAAGGAAACTGCTCAGTGCCAACAGCCCAACAGTGACACAACCCGGCCTGGAGAGAGCGCGGCCCGAGGCTGCCCCGCCAGGCGGAAGGGGGCTCCATCTTTGGTGAAAAGTGCGCTCCTGGAACCAGAGTGGGGAGCTGGCTTATATAGGCAGAAGTCCCTGCCCCAGTCCCTGGTTGGTCAAAACAGAGCCACTCTGATTGGTCAGAGCTGCACAGCTCTGAAAGCCTCAGCCCTATTGGTCAAGACCCCAGTGCAGAACTGGTTTTTTTCTTTTGTTTTATGTGTGTGTGTTTTTCAGCCCAGTTAGCCACCAGGAGCCCTTCCTACTGGTGTCTTTTCTTTTTTTAATAGTTTGGGTTCACAGTAGCCTGAGTTGGCTGATGGGTTCATTCCAGACAAGATTAGGTTTCTAATGACATTCTCCACAAATGTAATAAGTTCTTTTCACTTTAAGGTTCTCAATGAAGTATGTTTCAAGCATGTCTATAATGTATAAGGCAGCAGAAAATATACTCTTTACAGTTATTTGAACTTAGGATAAGAATGTTTGATGTTGACTAACAAACGTGCTCACGGGTTCTCAGAACTCCTCAGAGGTGCGAGAGCACAGCCCTCTGAAGTGCATGCCTGCACCACAGCCACATGCCGTCCTCGGCTGGTTGGCTTCTTGAACTGGGTCGGTGGTGGTGCCGGGCATTTGAAGCCAGAAGAGCCGGAGCTGTGGCTCTCCAGGGGGCGACGTGGCTCCTTGGGGACATCTGCAATCTCTGGTTGTCACAGCGAAGGGGCTGCTCCTGGCATCTCGCGGGGAGAAGCCAGCAATGCTGGTCGATGGCCTCGGGTGCAGACAGCCCCACCGCCAACCAGCGCGCGAGCAAAGGCAGAGCTCAGACCAGGAACCGGGAATGGGTGAAGGGGTCCAGTTTCAAGAGAAAGATGAAGCAGGAGTTGTGCTTTGATGGATGTAGTACAGGATTTACTTATTTTTTATCTATATACAATGGGGCCTTGACTTAAGAGTTTAATTCGTTCCAAGACAGAGCTCGTTAAGGAGCTCGTTAACTCAAATTACTCTATCAACTCAATGCAAAAAATCTGCCCAGAGACAGCTGGTATCTCAAAAAACTCGTTAGTCGGGACACTCGTAAGTCAAGGCCCCACTGTAT
>NW_005353666.1:488473-490601 GCF_000412655.1 Myotis brandtii | reverse complement strand
CTGTGGCCCCGCTCGCATGTGCTGTGGGGGTCCTGGCGTCCACTTCACACAGCTTCTGCCGGGGTTTCCGCGGCCCCTTGTGCGTGCCGTGGGGGCGGGGACTGGCAGCCACTTCGCACAACCCTGAGGCAGGGCATGGGGCGGGACTCTGGGACTCAGGGCGGTCCCATGGCGCACATGGGGGGAGGGACCCCGGGTCTCGTGTGATTTCACACGACGGGTCACTAGTTTTAAGATAAATGGCACTGCGGACCTGGTGCTGACAAGCCAACACTGGACTTCCCCCAAGTGGGATTCAGGCCCAACCACCACCTAGAGCAGTGATGGCAAACCTATGACACGCGTGTCAGAGGTGACACGCGAACTCATTTTTTTGGTTGATTTTTCTTTGTTAAATGGCATTTAAATATATAAAATAAATATCAAAAATATAAGTCTTTGTTTTACTATGGTTGCAAATATCAAAAAATTTCTATATGTGACACGGCACCAGAGTTAAGTTAGGGTTTTTCAAAATGCTGACACGCCGAGCTCAAAAGGTTCGCCATCACTGACCTAGAGCGACAGCCCACCAAATCGCAGCCAATGCTGCCAAGACCCCATGGCGCAAAATGCAGCCCACAGCCCAGCCCAGCCCGGAAATGGTCACTGTGGGCCTTGGGTAATGATGTCATGTAGCAACGCCCAGCTTCCTCTCCCTAGCGACTAGCCTCTTTGCAGTTTCTTCAGCCCAGGAATACGACTTCCTTTATAGCCAGGTGCAAACATTTCACAGTTTAACCAAATGTCTGTGAAGCGTTTTCTATGCCTCATCTCATTTGATCCTCACAGAAGTCCTGGAGTAGGTAGATAGGAGACTTGGTGGAATCCTATTTTCTCTTCATTAGCCAGAAAATGGAGATTTAGAACGCTTAGAACTTGACCTGACTGAAAAAAAGTAAGAAATGGTGGACCTTGAAAATCACTTCAGGTTTTCTCACTGCGCAGAATATAGTCAAACACTGCTTCAGTTAAATATTTTACCCTGTGTTCTGCCTGAGTGATCTACAATAATAATGTGCTGATATTTACTGCTGTGTTGCTGACAATTACCTGGAAGGGAAGTTGGGGTGATTCACTGGGCTGGAAAAAGTTTAGCTACATCAGAAAGCAGGTCTAATTAAGTTTATTCTATGTCTATAAAAGGCTACGTTGACTCGTGCATACGCTATACATATAAAGCTCTCATTGGCACCAATTGCACATGTGTGTTTTGATCTGTCATTGTCGATCGTGAATTTGGTTGACACTTCTATTATAGAGAAAGGGCGAATAGTGATATTAAAGTATTTCTTCTAATTAATTTCTTTTCAATGTGCATGAATCTGTGCACCGGGCCACTAGTTGAGATATAATTGGCATAACATTGTATTAGTTTCAGGTGTACAACCTAATGACTTGGTACCTGTATATACTGTACAGTTTACCCTTAAACAACATGGGGGTTAGGGGTGCCAACCCGAGCTCCTGGCCGACTCCTCCTGTGGGCCCTTGGCCTGGGCTTGTGCCTGAGCTGCGCACATGGGCTCCGGAGGAGGTGGGTGCTCTCCTGGGCGGGTGGTGGGAGCTGCAGAGGGTCCCAGCCTCGGAGGGGGCCGTGCGGGTGGGCGCGGGGCAGTCGGCACAGCCTTAGTGTTGAGGAAATGCAGGTACAGTGTTTACTGAAAACCCTGCAGGTAGGAAGGGGTGGGGTGTGCGGTGCAGGAGGAGCAGCGGCCCCGGCAGAACTGCAGTGCTCACGTTCCGCAGGGCCCGGGGGACTGGCTGGGAACACGCATGCCCTGCCGTTCTCAGCCCTCGTGCCCCGGCCTCGCCATCCGCCACCCGGGCCCTCGGCTCTCGTCCTGCTGCTGGACCCTGTGTCTCCCCACCTGTGGGGACAAGACAGATCCCTCCCCGATGCTGTGGCTTCCACACCCACCTCGGGTGCAGCACCTGCTCCCAGGCCCAGCCCAGTGCCTCTGGCCTCCGGACGGTGTGCCCATCTGCGGGGGGAGAAATGGAGTGTTAGCTTCAGTTGCATTCCTGTTGTTGGGAACGACGAAGAGCCACTGGACTGTGTGTTCTTGGAAGAACGAGCCGGACCTCT
>NW_005353666.1:477180-487822 GCF_000412655.1 Myotis brandtii | reverse complement strand
GCCAGGCTCCCAGGCGTCCTGGGCGGGTGGTGGGAGCTGCAGAGGGTCCCAGCCTCAGAGGGGGCCGTGCGGGTGGGCGCGGGGCAGTCGGCACAGCCTTAGTGTAGACTCCAGCACTCTGTGGGTGAAGGGGTCCTTTTTTTTTCCAGGGTTGATTTTTTTCATTTTAAATTTATCTTTATTGTTGCTAGTATTACAAATGTCCCTTTTGTTTTTTTCCCATTGACCCCCTCCACCGGGCACCCGCCCCTCCCAGGCCTTCACCACGCTTTTGTCTGTGTCCGTGGGTTATGCATATATGCATATCGGTTCCCCTGTTCATATGCATGTGTGCATATCGGTTCCCCTGTTCATATGCATGTGTGCATATCGGTTCCCCTGTTCATATGCATGTGTGCATATCGGTTCCCCTGTTCATATGCATGTGTGCATATCGGTTCCCCTGTTCATATGCATGTGTGCATATCGGTTCCCCTGTTCATATGCATGTGTGCATATCGGTTCCCCTGTTCATATGCATGTGTGCATATCGGTTCCCCTGTTCATATGCATGTGTGCATATCGGTTCCCCTGTTCATATGCATGTGTGCATATCGGTTCCCCTGTTCATATGCATGTGTGCATATCGGTTCCCCTGTTCATATGCATGTGTGCATATCGGTTCCCCTGTTCATATGCATGTGTGCATATCGGTTCCCCTGTTCATATGCATGTGTGCATATCGGTTCCCCTGTTCATATGCATGTGTGCATATCGGTTCCCCTGTTCATATGCATGTGTGCATATCGGTTCCCCTGTTCATATGCATGTGTGCATATCGGTTCCCCTGTTCATATGCATGTGTGCATATCGGTTCCCCTGTTCATATGCATGTGTGCATATCGGTTCCCCTGTTCATCTCCCCCAAACGCCTCCCCAGCTCGCCTTCCCTTGACATTCACCAGTCTGTGAGATGCTTCTGTGTCTCTGGATCTCTTTTCCTCAGTTTATTTTGTTCATTAGATTCCACATATGAGTGAGATCATGTGATACTGGCCTTTCTCTGACTGGCTTGTCTGGCTTCGCAGATGCTCTCCAGGTGGTTGGTCGCAGCGTACTCTGAAGTGTTATACTTTCTCCTTATTTAGTCTCTATGGACCATATAAAAGCATCCGTGGCTTTTGTCCAAGAAAGTAGTACATATTCATTACTTGAACACCAGGTGGTCAATCTAATGGGACCTAATAGTGCCCACAACCCCAGTGTTTTCCCCTCTGAACACTGCGGCCTCTGTGGTCTGGTGCAGTGGCCAGGATGGGCCACCAGGGGGCACTGGAGACTTTGTGCCTGGTTCTGCTCAGTCCCTGCCCTTGCTGCAGGGTGACTTGCTGTCAAGGGAGGCAGGACACACAGAGGTGAATGGATTGAGCACAGAAAACCCTCAGAGCCACAGACCAGTGTGGTGATTGCCAGAGGGAGAGGGGGTGCTGGAGGTAGAAGAGGTGAAGGGGGTAAGTGGTGATGGATGGAACCTTGCCATGGGTGGTAAACACACAGATGATGTATCACAGAATTGTACCCTGAAGACTGCATAATGTTATTAACCAATGTCACCCCAATGCATTCGATAAATTCTTTTCAAAAGTAGAAAATAATTTAAAAAGACAAATTGTATTCATAGCAGCCCTATTTGTATCAGCCACACTAGAAACACCCATAATGAATAGTACACAGAATGAATAAGAATTATAAACAACTAGTGCCCCGGTGCACAGATTCGTGCACATTGAAAGGAGATTAGTTAGAAGGTGGCCAGCGGGGTGGACTAGGCCAGATGGGCTGGACACGCCCTGGAGCCAACCTCCCACGGTCCTCCCCGGCCAGCCGCATCTGGGGCGGTGCCGTGGCTTGAAGGGTCCCTCTGGCAGGTGGGGTCCCTCGGCGTGGCTTGCGGGAATCAGGCTGAAACCAGCTCTCAACATCCCCTGAGGGGTCCCGGATTGCGAGAGGGCGGTTCTTAGGTGAAGCACCCTGGAATCGGGCTCCCTCCTCTCTGGTTCTGGGTGCATCACCCGAGAACCGCTGCTGCCAAGTCACTGCAGCTCGGCAGCTCCTGCGTTGAGCGTCTGCCCCCTGGTGGTCAGTGCGCATCATACCTACCGGCCGGTCAGATGGTCAGACAGTTGCGTAGCCTTTTATGTATACAGATGGTGCAATAATATAATAAACCTCACAAATATAATGTTAAAGCACTCACACCAAAGGAATGCGCAGTGTGTGACTTCACGTGTAGAAATCACAAAGCGGCAAACCGCCCTGTGCGGTTGGAGCCGAAGTGATGGCTGCTTCTACGAGGTTGACTTCGGTGTGCAGCCTTGAAGCAACACAAGGTACTTACACTGTGAAGATCTCTTTAAAAATGTGTATTTTTATTGATTTCAGAGAGGAAGGGAGAGGGAGAGGGAAACATCAGTGATGAGAGAGAATCACGGATCGGCTGCCTCCTGCATGCCCCACACTGGGGATCGAGCCTGCAACTGGGGCCTGTGCCCTGACCAAGAATCAAACTGTGACCTCCTGGTTCTTAGGTCGATGCTCAGCCAGCGAGCCACACCAGCCGGGCCTCTGAATCTTTCTCTTCTGTAATTTTGTCCATGTTTCCTTCCGTCTACATATGCATATTTTAAGTAACATCAGGAGAGGAGGTAATTCTTCACAATGTTGTGGGTACATGTGATTTACTTTTCCTTTAGTTCTCAACCTGTGGGTCGCGACCATCGGAAAACACATATAGCATATCAGATATTTACATTACAATTCATAACAGTCGCAAAATTACAGTTATGAAGTAGCAACGAAAATAATTTTATGGTTGGGGTCACCACATGAGGAACTGTATTAAAGGGTCGCGGCGTTAGGAAGGTCAAGAACCACTGCTAGAGCCTGCCACACTTGACCTGCTTATGAGAATCATGGCTGAGGTGACACATGACCTCGTCCTGCTTTGCTTGTTGGTTTGTTGGTCTAGTTGCTGACACTGTGAAGTCCTGCAGGCAGCAGGGGCGGTGCTCAGTGTCTGTGTGCTGCCCCGTGTGCTGTCTGGTGTCCCCCGGTCACTGAGTCTGTGGCACCGGGAGGGAAAGGGGACAAGACCCTCCTCCCACCTCCACCCTCTGCCCCTCACTTCCCTGTGCGTTCATGGGCGCAGACCAGGAGTTACCGAGACTGGGCACAGCTGTGGAGCCCCCATGGGCGTGGGGACAGACAGGTCCTCTGTTCCGTGCCTGCGTCGGCCTCCCCCACTGTGCGGAGCCTCTAACAGCAACCTGCGTTTCCAAAGCATCCATGGGCTAGTCCTTCCTGCCCAGCAGCAGGGCGCTGGCAACCTTAACCTTCTTCTCGGTCTGCTTTTCACAATGTGCTTATTTTTCAGTCCTCGCCCGAGGATGTGTTCCCATTGATGTCAGAGAGAGTGGAAGAGGGAAAGACAGAGAGAAACATCAATGTGAGAGAACACCGATTGGTTGCCTCCTGCACGTGCCCTGCCCAGGGCCCGGGCTGGGGAGGAGCCTGCAGTCGAGGTACGTGCCTTTGACCGGAATCGAAGCTGGGACCCTTCGGTCCACAGGCCAACACTCCATCCACTGAGCTGCCCGGCTAGGTCTCTACTCTGCTTTTAACCCAAGACAAGTGGAATTTTAAAATGCTGACCTGAAAAACAGGAATTATGAAGCATTTCCCCCCAATTTTCAAATCTAGCTGGAAGATGTCAGTCCTTTTAAATGTTTAAAAAAAAAAAAAAGCAAGTTCAGTTCAGTTCACCCATTTCTTCAAAACAGGGTTGTAAAGAAAAAACAGAAACCACAGAAGCCTGAGGAAGCACATGGCACATGGACTGGTACCGCGAGCTGGAAACTTGGACACGGGGCTGAAACCCCATCCCAGGCCTGCCCCTCGCCTCCGCGGGGCTGCGATTGCACCCCCGTCCAGGGCTCTAAGTGCCGCTGTGCCATCCAGGCTCGCGGCTGTCGGGGATCAGAAGCTGTTTGCTGGGGAAGAGAAGCTGCACAGGCACAGGCTGCTCTAGCTCTCAAACTCCGCAAACTCAGCAACGCTCTTGTAGTGATTCTTTAATTAAAAGTTTTAAGTAAACATTTTAGAGAATTCATGAAAATGGCCTTTAAAAAGAACCGAAAGGCATTTTTTATTTACTCAAGGAGACCGAAGGTTGCTGATCCGAGTCCCTTCAGGGGCCCAGCCCCGTCAGTGTTCTGGGCCAGGAATCATGGTTCCTGTGGCTGCGGCCCACGGGCGGATGGCAGCCCCACAGGAGGCGAGTCCCCAGGCCTCAGGCTCCCAGGTGGGGAATCCGCTTCCGCCTCCGCTCTGAGGCCCCTCCCGCTCAGTTCCGCCTCTCCCCTCCCCTCTGCATTGCCCTGATGGTGGTGCGCTCACTGCTCCACACATCGCTATGCTGGGGCAGGCACCCGCCCAGGCCCAGGAGGCTCCTGTGTGTGCGGCCACTTCCCGCCCTCTCACCCCGGCTGCATGGGAGGAAGGGACAGTGATGAGGTGGTAGACCCAGGCGCCTTGCTGCGGCCTAGGAGCTAAAATGGGAGCGGCCTCTGCAGGCTGGTGAGCCCTGCCCCAGGCAGGCACGGGGCTTTGTGGCAGGAGCCGGAGACCGGATGTGGTGGTGACACCTGGTGCGTGCAAAGGGGTCACTTTGTATCACAGTCACTGAAGTTGGGGAGAACTATCTCCGCTTCAGCTGGTGAAGGGGCGTATTCAGAGGTCAAACCGCGTGCCTGATGCTCCCCAGGGCGGAGCCTCAAAGCCACATGGGAACCGGTTCGCGTGTGCCTGAGCCCAGACTCATGGCGGTCAGGCACGGGGCTGTGCCCGCGCAGCATATCGGGGGTTAAATCTACTCCATTATATTAATTTTTACAAGTAAATATGATTTTCCTCACATCCTCGTCGTGTTTATTTCTTAATATACTCAGCAGTAGATGTCCTGAAGTTACATAAATGTCTCCATGAGAACAGGCAGCATTTGACTAAGGCACAGTCCAACGTCTGAGTCGCCATGGAGAACGGAGGTGATCACAGACCATAGCGCTGGGTAGATCGGAGTGAAGCACTCGCGTGTGTGTGTGTGTGTATGCGTGCCGCGCAGGGAACATGGTAACTGTGGAAACCGTGCCCTTCACCTTCAGAGCAGCTGAGAGCGACGCTGGGCTGTGGGTGTGTGTCTTCCGATTCACTGTGTGTCCGTAGACTGACATCCTGTGTTTCTTGTGACTTGCTTTTCATAGCGAACACTTTACTTGTGCAATTAATTCACGTGGAGCCGAGTATTGCTGGGCTGTGTTCATGCTTGTACACTGCCACACAGACCTCACCCCGCACACGTCTGCTTGGCGAGACTGTTGGAGTTTACTCGGTATCTCTAGGGAGGTTGTGGCTGCCCCCTTACGTCCATATGCAGAATTCCTGTGGACTGACCTCGGCGCGGAGGGGCCGGGTCAGTGGGAAGCAACCTCCAGGGGACCAGCCACGCCAGTCACGCCTTCGACTGCCAGCCCCTCCCCTCTGTCTCCCTCCGTCCTGGGCTCCGCTGCGTTCATGCGTGAACTTGTCTGTCCCACATCAGTGTGACGCGGAACAGAAGCACAGACTCCCGGTAGCTGTGGATAACCTCACAGGTAATTTTCCTCGTCTTTTCTTTTTTTTCTCCCCTTTCTACCTGGAATCCAGGTAAATTGGTGTCGCAGGAAACTCAGCATCATGTAAATTTGCTTTTTTTAAAGTTTGTGGTTTCCCCCGTAGTTTCAGATGGAATGAGCCCTTGGTCATCGCAGGCCTTCGCGTTTTGGCGGCCTTGTTTGTTTCAGGACAGGAGAGGATTCGTTCTGATTCGCAGTCAATCTGCCCAAAACGGAGCCTGTTGCTGGGATCCTTTATAGCCACTAAATGGAGTCGATTTCAAACTTCTGTAGAAAACCAAACAAAAACGTCTGTTTTAGACGCGTTTCATAATCCGTTGTTACGAAGCCCTGGTGCCCTGTCACTCCACCCTCTCTGGCTGTGGGAGGAAAGGAGTCCCTGATTGGCCACATGCTCTCAGGGCTCCCTCCGCGCTAGTTCTGGAGGGTGACGAGGGGGGGGGGGACGTGGGGAGGGTGACGTGGGATTGAGCTCCCACAGCCACGTGCTGCTGGGCATGGAGCGCTCCCCTGGGCGGGCGACCGGGACTGTGGGAGGCCCTCGTGTTAATGGACCGATGTTGCTCAGATCCACACCATGGGATGCGTCAGTGAGAATTTGGAGAGGGCGTCACGGATTTACGCTCAGACGTCGGCAGACCAGACCCCAAGTCCCTGCGCCCTGCTGCGCCCGGTGACTGAGAGCTCAGCGCTCCCTGCTGAGTGCGGGGCCTGTTTCTCATTTGAAGTCAGTGTCAGTGTGACCCGAACAGACGGCATTTCCTTCTCTTTCTGCAGCTTGAAAGGAGTTTGGATGGTCTTTCAGGCGCTACTGGCCCTGGCGCTGCACCCGCCGTAGATAAAGTTCCGGGTAAAATCAATAAATCCTGGAAGGGAGTCACAGCCTTTCCTGCGTGTAATTTTCCTTTCACTCTAAACCCCTACAACGGACAGTTATAGCCAAAGAGGTGAAAAGGCAGCATCGACGGGGAGCTGATGGCTTTCTGGCTCCGGCCTGTGGCCCGCAGGCCCAGGAGAAGGTGCGGGCCTGGCGAGGTCGGGGTGGTGTGCGGAGCTGTGGTCGCGCCCTGGCTCCCATGGGCACGGCGGCGGCGGCCACGTGAGTCCATGTGCGCTTGTTTTCCTGCGTGTCTGCTACCTGGCATCTTCATGTTTCCTCTGCTGTAACTTCGTTCTGTGCCTGCACTTCCATTCCCCTGGCTCTGTGTTGAAACACTTTAAACCTAGCACAATAGTGAAAGCACTCCTTACTCGAAGCTGCCTGTGGCGTGGGTGCTGAGTGACCCACACGCAGTTACAGCCACGCTGAGGCACGACCATGCTGCCTGCTGACAGGCTCCCCTGGGGTCAGTGAAATCCCCAGCCAGGGCCACACACTGTGCAGCCCCAGCCGCCCTCCCCTTTCTGGTAAGACACCTGCTGTGCTCCAGGGCCGGTGCGGGAAGTCACGGAGTCTGCCTTCCGGGTCTGGTGCCTGGAGACACACACACCTGGCGCCGCTGTCGTGGCGGTGAGTGTGCGGCATCTGACCCGAGAGATTGACCTCCCGGTGATGTTCACAGAAGGAGAACATCACAGTTTAGGTCTCAGGACGGCTGATGTGGGGAATGTGCCTGCATGGCCGCCCTTCTGTCTCACCAGCTGCTCCTCTGGGGGCGTGGCCCGCCCCTCCTGCTCCTCCCCAGGTATCCATCCGTCTCCTGGCCCTGCTCCCATGGTCATGGGAAATGCCCTGCAGCCTGCAGCTCCAGCTCCCCCACCTTGTCTTCCCTCCAAGTAACGGGCTGTTTGTACGTTTATATACACTTATTCATAGCCCCTCGGATTGGAAACACCACGCTGTCCGTCAGCAGAGACGAGATGAACAGCCGATCTGTTCCCAGGGGCTGAGCCAAGGTTCTCAGGATGCGGATGATCTCATGCCCATTTTGCGAGAGAAGCCTGCGCGTTGCATTTCCCGTTGCCTCGGGCCCTGGGAGGCAAAGGCAGGGCAGGAAGGAAAGGAGCTCTTGGGCTCAGGACGAGCGCACGGGAATCACTGAGGGCAGAGCCGCGTGCGGCGGACGCGGCGTGTTTGTCAGATGGCCTAGAAACCCCAACAGCACAGAGAAGCCGGAGCCCCGTTTCTTTCATGCAACCCTTTGAGGAAGATCCAAAGGTGAAATGCAGATTGTGACAAGTGAACTAACTGTTACCCATGATAACACAGCTCAACAGTTAACTCAACAGCTAACACAGCTCAACAGCTAACACAACTCAACAGCTAACACAGCTCAGCAGCTAACACAACTCAACAGTGTGCCTCCAGAATTGGGAGGGGGAAGGACCCGGTGGCAAACTCGGGGGCTGTCAGGTCAGCCACGTGGTGGCGCCAGAGGACCGCCCAGGAAACCTGAGGACATTTCCAGGAAAGTACCTGTTACAGCAGCCTGATTGGCACCTGTCAGTTCGGGAGGGGCAGTTTCATTGACTGCTGGACGCCATGCCGGCCATGTCTGTTGGTCAGGAGCATGTTACAGCCAAAGTGAGGACATGGGAGAAGCCCATGGCCTGGGCCTCAGGGTCCTCCTGGGTTTCATGTCGTTACGCTGGGTGATGAGTTTGACTTTGTCTTGGTCTTTGTTGGAGTTTCTCAGAACTGGTTGGAACTTTTACTTCTCAGAGACGGGGCAGTAGAAAGAGAAAACAGGTGAGTAAATGTAACCATGTTGGTTCCCAAAGCAGATAACAGGTCAGTCTCCTTGTTGCTGGGACTGTCCCTCTAAAACCCGCCACTCGGACACCGATTGCCCGCCTTGGATAGAGGTATTCAGGGTGCAGTAGAGCTCAACCCCCAAATGATCGGCCATTGGGGGTTTCCTCAGTGAAGACTGTTTGCACTCAAGACCACGAGCCTACACCCCGGTAGTCATTAACCCCCTTATGAAATTGTCACTATTACAGAAGGTGTTTATCCCCCAGTTTTCAACTTTGCCTCATGACAGGACAAAGGAAATGACTTCAAAAGGTCTTTGCGTTGCACTCAGTCTCATGGCCAGTGGCTTCTGCTAGACGTGTGACACGGAGATTTCGTCTTTGCAAAGAGTGGCAAGGACAGGCCTTGGAACATGAGGGAAGGGATCCCATCGGTGCTTACCACCCGGGCAGAGCAGATGAGCTCCAGATAACATCCCCTGGAGTATGTCTCTCAGATAGAAGCCAGGATTCACCAGGACTCCTTCCATCAGGGGCCTCAGTAGCAAAGGTGTCAGGAATGTGCCGGAACAGGCGATCTGGGGGAGAAGAGATGTACCTGGAGGTGGAAGCTAACACTGAGAAGTTGAGAAGTAGGCAGTTTTCAGCCAAGACCCAGGGAGTGTCTTCCGGCGGATCTAGATTGTCACCCCGGATCCTGTTTTCCTGGGAATGTGGAAGACACCTGCTCCCTCGCAGGGGTGCTGCCTGTAGTTCTCTAACTGTAACATGCCCTCTTCACTCCCAGTCGCTTCTTGCTTCGAGTCCAAATTCTGGTCTTAATGTTCTCAGAACGTAGCTGATTCATCCAATCGCAACAGCCCTCAGGTCTGTTCCCACTTCCCGGGGTGCTACCCAGACGCTTGGCCCAGCGCCCCGTCACAGGCCAGTTGGTTTCCCAGGTAACCATGCTCAATCCTGAGGTGACACTGTAGGTGCAAGTTTGGTGGTGGTTTCAAGAAATTCCTGTAAACCAGTTTTTCAAGAGAATCAATTGGCTCATCTGAGCCAAAGTTCATTTGCCAAAGACTCACCTCAAAACTCTTGCTCCATCCTGTCACCGATGGTCACGTATCCTCTGACCCCTGACCCGTCCCAGGCCCTCGACCCGCACGTCCTCTCACAGGGAGCCAGACTGCCAGGTGATGCTGTTTCTCAGTGTCCCTGCTGGGCAAGCTGGTGGCCTTGCGTGCAGTCAATAGAGACACTTCATCCTCACGAGAGCATCAACTCGGGGACCTCCAGGGCGTGACCTATATGCCCCTCATTTCTGCTCCATTAACCTGTGGGTCACCCAGTCTGTCCTCTCGAGGGTGAGCGTGTCGAGTCTGACTGTCCCGAGAGCCTAAGAAGCTACAATATACAGTTTTCTTTGACCGACTGGTTCTCAGAGCACATGTGTGTACACGTCTCATACATTCACTGTGTGTTTATGCAAAAACTGTGTTTTTCTCCTTCCTGTGCTTCTGAACGTCTTCCTCAGGAGGATTCCTGTGTCTGCGTGTGGGTGTGTGTACCCCGCGCAGCGTGTGAGGGGGAGCATGCGCAGTAAGTCTGTCTTCCGCAGTGAAGACACAAGCTTTGAGCCGGCCGGCGTGGCTCAGTGGTTGAGTGTGAACCTATGAACCAGGAGGTCATGGTTTGATTCCCGGTCAAGGCACATGCCCAGGTTGCAGGCTTGATCCCCAGTGGGGGGTGTGCAGGAGGAGGCCGATCAGTGATTCTCTCTCATCACTGATGTTTCTCTCTCTCTCTCCCTCTTCCTCTCTGAAATCAATAAAAATATACTTTAAACAAATAAAAGCTTTGAGAGGTGATATAACTTGCCCAAGGTCACACAATAACCTTACGAACTCGAATTAATACCTTTTGAAGGTTTGATAAACATTTATAAAAATTAGAAAATTAACTCAAACTTAGGTAAAACTCAAATCTTCATGAAAAATGTATTAAATGGACCTTAAGTAAGCATTCAAGAAATTCCAACAGACCCAGAAATACCGAAATTACATGGACTAACCTCTTTTCTGTAACAGTATCTGAAGAGCATTGTTGAGGTATAATTCATACACCATCCGAGTCAGTGTTTGTCATACATTCTTGGGTTGTGCAACCCTAACCACATGCAGTTTTGAAACACTTTTATTCCCAAGCCCACTCGCCATCATCCCTGACCCCTTCACATCCCCCCACCCCCTGTC